>NC_143437.1:1837500-2130000 GCF_987193195.1 Phasianus colchicus | reverse complement strand
ATGAATGCACACCACTGATATGCTGGTAATGAATAGCTTCAGAGAAATCACAAATATCACCCAGAAGTGCTTTCAACAGAATGCAGAGAGCAGCATTAAGTCTGTTTTTGTAGCTTCCCTCACCGTGCTTCAGTCACCTCGTATTGCTGCCTCTGCTGAAGGCAGCCCAGCTCCAACACAGCACGCATCGCCCTGGCTGCTCTGCCTGCACAGGGCTGAGCACAGTTTGCACCTCCTAATAGCAACCAAACTAACTATGCTTTGAGACTATAGGGGAAACCAACCCATAGGAATGCTCCCATGCTCCCAAGAATCCTAAATGCTGCTGTACCTGGTCCTGGCAGGTTCCTTCTCTCGGTTTGTGAGACTGCTGCCTGCTGTCACATGCTGTGCCATGCTGTGCCATGCCATGAAAGGCAGCTGCAGTCTACCTGTACTTGTCTTGCTGCTTCCAGTCAGGGCACCTGGCCTTGCACACTGGGCAGGACCCACAGGCACTGCCTTTCCCTGCTGTCAGGCAGAACCACAGGGACACTGACAGCTCTCAAAGGACATGGCCAGTCACAGTCTCTCAGTACAAAAGCACAAGCTCCAGCACAATGAAACATGGGAAATGGCTCTGCTAGGAGCCCCTGGAGCAGCACCCAGCTGCCCCATCAGTGCTCCCCACAACAGCTGAGCAAGGGGCCACTTCAAGCTTAGCAAACAATACCGTACACACCTGTTCTTCTTCCACACTGGGAAGATGAAACATGCTTGCCTTGAATGAAGCAAGTGCCCTGAATGTCAGAGCAGCACACAGATGGGCATGTGGCTTTTTAGGAGGTTTCTAACCTCTCGTTACAGGGGAGCTCAGTTTCCTAATAGCAACCAAGAGACCTTTTTGGGCCACACCACAGCATTTCCCTTGGTTTGCCTTTAGAAGCTGTTACATAACCTCAGCACAATGTGGGAAAACCCAGATCTGTGGCTTCGTTGGCCATCTGAGCATAAGGAAGCCCCACACAGAATCATAGAATCATAGAATCACAGAATGGTCTGGGTTGAAAAGGACCTCAAAGCTCATCCAGTTCCAACCCCCTGCTATGTGCAAGGCCGCTAACCACCAGACCAGGCTGCCCAGAGCCACATCCAGCCTGGCCTTGAATGCCTCCAGGGATGGGCTGGGTTGTGAATCCAGCCATTCTCTCCAAAGCTCTATGGTCAGCATTTCATCTTTGATTTGCAGTCCTGGGGAGGAACTCAAATGACATGGGAGCCACAAGGAGGTGGAAAGATCCACACCGTATGTGAGAGAGCTGCTCATTCACAGGATTAGCCCCTTTTCTGAAGAAGAAAGACCAGGACTTCTCTGGCCTCAGGTGGCAACAGTGTCAGCTCTGTCTGTGGCACTGATGCTACACAGCCGCTGCTGCTCTGAAAAGGGAGCTTTATTCTGTAGAACCAGAGCATCAGATCACTCCACAGCCTAATCTGAAGAAACTAGCTGGACTGAGAAAGCCCAATTTATATTGAAAATATTGATGAAATCCAGTGTTACGACCTGTTATGACTGATTTAAGACTTCTATTTTCTTTAACACTTTTCAATTATTTCCCCTTCACACAAGTACTATTCATCAGCTTAGAAAAATCTCCCAGGCCAGCGTGCAGATTTTCAGTCTCAATCGCTACAGTACACGAGTTCTAGATCCGAGAGGCCAAAAAACATCTATTTGACTAAAGAGCTATAAGGCGGCCATAAAAATTATGGATCACAGAAATAAGCAATTAGTGTTATCTTCAATTGCTTTATTGGCAGTATTCTCTCGTTAGAATAGAGGCAGCAGTAAAACAGATTGCAACATACTGTATAACAGCATATGGGATTTTACATTATAATGCTATTCTCTGCCAAGAAGTCATATTTTCATTTGAATGCATGGAACAGATTATCACAGGGTTTCCAGCATTAGAAGTGGATGACCCTCTCCTCCTCCCTTCTCCCAGCCTCTCGGCTATTAGGCAGCTTTTTAGGTTGGGACTCTGTCAAAACAAGCACGGTGTGCAGTAATGAGGGGGCTCTCACTCCCGATCACTGACTGGTGCTCCGGGACCGCGGCCCACGCAGGCTGGGCACATCAGGGAGCTCTGGAGGTGACAAAGGCAGCGATGCAGGCAGCGCTCGGCACAGAACTCAGTTGCCAGTCTTCTCGCCCAGCTGGCTTTGGCTCCAGAGGAAGCTGCTGGCCCGCCCAGCTAATCACAGCTCGAGTGCCACAAAGGCAGCCGCCAGCAAGAGGGCTGGAAATGAAACAATAAGAATAACATGAGGGGGAAAAACAGACTCTTTACGCTGTATGTGATGCTAGGGATATTTTCTACCCTTGTTTGTCTGCTGCTGTAGCTCACACTGGTGGAGCAGAGCCAGTGCTTGGGTGCAGAGAACCAGTTCTGTGCGTGAGGGCTCACACAGCCCTCGGCAACCAGCGTGCAAACACAGAACTCCAGCACCTTTTGGAAGTTAGAGTGAGCGAACGAGATCATCCTGCAGCTGCTCTGTTCAGACACAACTATGAGCTCCTCCTCCCAGCGCGACACAGAAAATGAAGGACTCTGAAGAAGAGGAGTTGCACAGGAGTTGTACAGGATTTGATTCAATAACTGCGTGTTTCCAAACACGCTTCTTTGGAAATGCCTTCGTGTTGTGGAGGGAAGAGAAAGGGGAAAAAAAGGGTTAAGTGCTTAAACAAAATGCTCTGAGGGGAGGAAGCACTTGCCATCATAGGAATACAGGAACTAGGAAAGCCAGAAGCATAGGTAGTAATTTTCCAGAACAAAGAAATTGGATGGAATTAGGTTTTGCAAGTTACTATTTATTCAGCTCTAATGAAAGCCAAATAATTTGATAAAGTCTCAATTCCCATCTGTATCTCTGAATTTCTGCACATATCCAAGACCCAGTTACTATGGAATGCATTTCAGATTTCACAACTTTATTTTAATCCTGGAATTCAGAAGCTGAGCATCATTACCAGATCAATACTCCTAAATGATTATCAACAAATTAATGCATGGAATTACAAAAGTTTCCTCAGTACACATTCACCTTTTTGAGTATAACTTCCTTAAAAGACACAAATGGGATGTTTTGTGTTATTCTTGAAAATATAAGGAAAAGTGTCTTTCTCAGCAGTGACTAAAGGTGTTTAAAAACAGACTATTATCCTCTCAGTTCTTACTGGGGACTGCAGTTAAATCTTTGTGTTATCTGGCACAAACATCAGGCTGAAATTTCTGCCTCAGAAAGTTTCTACATGTTCTTATGTAGATGTTTCTGGACAATTTGCTCTGCAAATCAGCGTGTACAATGCACACGTGAGATGAAACAATCAGGGCGCAGAAAGATGGGAGGAGTTTCTAAACTGTAGACAGAGGAGGTTCGTGTCCCTCTGTGCTCAGCATACTGTTGTGGGTCACTTTATTCAGAGGCTGTGAAGTAACTTGAGAAAACACAGTCTGTGGGGACTTCACAGAAGGAAAGAAATGCTGGGGTAACACTAAAACGACTGCTTTCTCCTCGCTGTAAAATGTTTAGCCCAGGCATCCAGCTTTGCATTTGGGAAACAATGGTGGAATCTCAAATGAGTCCCAGAAGAGAGTGGTGGGGCTGGCTTACCCCTATGGCATGGCACCACACTGATGGGACAACGCTCTGGTAAGAAACAGCTGAGATCAGGTCCCGAAACCTCCCTATTGCTATTGTTTCATTTATGTGTGGTTAATTAAATCTCCTTGCCTTCACCATCCCCGACAATAACACGGGGGAATTCTTTGTTATTCCCACTGGCAGCAGCTCCCAGCACTGCTCAGAAAAGCTGGCCTCTCGTTCAGATGCTGAAATATGAGTGCTTCCATAAATCTAGCCCCATGCAAAGCTGCACTTTTATAACACTGAGACGGTTTGCCCGTTTTTCCTCCCTTCTTTGAAAAGCAAAGGGCTTCCTGCAAGAAGCTGTCCAATCTCCATGCTCAGTGACCCCAGCAGGGTCTGATGGCACCAAGCGTAACGGGGGATTGAGCCGTTCGGGGAACTGAGTAAGACAGCAAATAATCTGGTGGCTGCTTATCGCTATGCAAAAGCTCTGAAGGTGGCACAAGCAACAAGCCCAGAATGCTTTGGAAAGCCAAGCTTGCTCGCACACAAAATCCATATAAAGCATCTGCTTTTTGTACAACTAAACTCTGTATAATAGCAACCTTTTCCCCCTTTCTCTGTATTTAGCAGCTGTTGCAGCCCAGCTCTTGAAAAAGAAGAGTACACATCACAAAGCAGTGTTGGAATCAAGCTGAGCTTTCTTGTCTGTGCTAGGTTCCAGGCTCAAGGGACCGCATGTTTTGAAAATGTCACTGTGCTATTTTTTCACCGAAGGTGGGCTTACCAAGTCAGGTGACAAAAGCTACAAAAGGCAGTAGAAAAGAAAAAATTCTTCTATCCTACTTCTGTGTCCTAACCATTAGTGCTATTTAATTAAGCACTGTTGGAGGTAATGCAAAGATGAGTAGAGTTTTCTAAAAGAATAACACTTTGCAGTGCAACTGTCGGGTCCCTGGCATCCTCTTACACGAAGGCGAGATGAAGGGCAGCTCTCACAGAACAGCCAGCCGTCACTTTTCTGAAAGGAAGCACATGTTAGCCTCTTGTCTTTTAACCAACAATCCAATGTAAAACATCCCACCCACCTCTGACCAAACGTTTGGCAGGAGATAAGGGTTACAATGCAAGGACAAATTCAGGAAAAAAAAAATGTATGGATGCATTTCATACAGCATCCAGTAACCAAAATGCTATTTTAGGACTCTGAAGTAGGTTGCTCCAGGAAGAGGGCTGATCTCACATTAACTTGTGCACGTACTCAGATTAAGGGCACTACGCTGAGAAAAGCTCATTTCTCCCCATCTCTCTTCTCCTTCCCGTCTGCTCTTTCCACTAAAGGATGTCAGCTAACCAGAGGCTGCAGCATTAAGGGGACAGGGAATCTTCTTACCTGGAATAGAAGAGGAGATAGAGAAAGTTGTTTCATTTTGGCTCTGCTCTGTAATGAATTTGTGGGTTGCAGAAATTGATCTGTCATAGTGCAACAGATTGCAGTTTGATCTGCCAACAAATGGCAAGCAACAGTAGGTAATGACTAATTGCAAGTGTCAAGGTTTGGTTTTTTTTTTTTTTTTTTTTTTAGGGAAAGGTGGTCATTTCTCAAGGGATATAGGAACTGATTAAATAATAAAAAAAAACAACAATAGAGAAAATTGCCCCCCTGCATCAAACTCCTGCAGTGCCATAAAGGGTGCTGGGACATACCTACTGACACACTGCCACAGTCCGGACAAGGAACTTTGCCTAGTTGTTCATAGAGACGTATTTCCAGTTAAATCTGTCAGGAACCGCAGACTACAAACTAACAAAAGTTTGCTTTCTATTTTGCACTGGCTAGGGACTGTACTCCAACTCAGGGCAACCAAAAGTTCTGACCAGTCAGATTTCCAAGTCAAATCCAAGCAGGAGAAAGTTCCTGCTGAAGCTAGCATCACAGCAAGGAATAGGGGAGAAGTGAGCAGCTCTGCAGGGTCACAGCATTTTCTATCCTTTCCACAAAGGCTAAATTATAGCACCAGCCACATGTTTAAGGCGAAATGCCTTCTTAGATGTCTATAATCAGGCCTGCAGGGATGAATAAGATGAACAACAAGAAGGAGGCCTGCCTAGCCATGCTCTTTACCCCAGGCTGAATGCATTTCAGGACTCCTTTTGGAAAGGCCCATCTACTCTTCCAGGTCTGTCTTTTCGGAGGAGCAGAATGAGAACTGAGGTGTGGCAGAGCCCACGATGCTCTGGATCTCCTTCTTGACCAGGTAACTGGCAGTCTGTATTTCTGCTGTCCCACAGAAATGGCTGAGAAGGAAAGCAAAGGCAAAGCTTACACAGAAGTGAACCTTTTTCCATTTTCTTGCTGTGAAATGGTTGTAGCATTTTAACAATGCCGAATTCTGGCTTGCTTTTTCTTCAGGATGAACAGGGCATCCTGGAGCTCGGTCTCTTGGAGCCAACGTCCTCATTACCACTGTGTTTCACCGTGACCCATCAGTCTTCTGCTGACACCAGTCCCCTCTCTGAGGGCTGCTGCAGTCTGTGCTGCCTCCCTTGTTTCAGTGGAACAGAAAGAGAAAGGAAAGCAGCTTTTTCTCCTCTCTGATTTTTTGTTTCTGATTAAGTCGGAAGCTCAGAATTATTCTCAACAAACACTGGATGTTAGGAAGTTTGCCCACCATACAATCTGTGAGCAGTTGTCGTTGTCCCACTTCTTCCCTCATCATCCTCTGAGGTCTACTCGTGATATCTCTGTTTATAAAGACATGCAGATGGTTTTTAAATATAAGGTTTTTAAATATAAAAGGGTAAGAACTGGGGAAAGACCAGGAAACAACTATGGCTATTGGACTAAATACGAAAACCTAGAAGCAAGCAGCCAGGCAAAAAACACCAGGGAAAATCATCAAAAGTAAAGCTTAGAAGGGAATTCTGGCATATAGAAGAAGAGGGGGAAGGAAAAAAAAAAAAAAAAAAAAAAAAAAAAGCAGATCTGAAATGAAACTGATAGAAGTGGAAAAAAGCACTGCTTTTTATTCATTGTCATCTTTTCCTACATCACTAGAAGTGTAGACTCCTCTGCAGCTCGCTGGTCTTGTAGCCTGTGGCAGGGTCACTGCAGACCCAGAGAGTTACAGTGTGTGCAGACAGGAGGAGACAGAAGCAGAGTCAGCCCCAGAAAGGGCACGTGGATGAGCAGCACAGTGTCACCTAAATGCCACACTTGTGTTCTTGAAAGGCAGTGCATTTCAGAGGGAAAACATACATCCACATCTTGATAGCTACAAGCTTGCTTAAACTGCTTGCATTTATTGTAAAACTGTCTCAGCTTTTCAACTTCTGTGCTGCAGACAACTTAAAATCCAGATTTTCAGCGAGAATCTCCAGCTTCACATTGTCACCTATATCTTTTACATTTAAACACTACATGACAGCACAGCCATTTGACAACAGCAAGATAGTGCAGTTAACACATACAGAGCGCGGTGTTGACAGGGGTATTGTGATGAGCTAGCATTGGTCTAGACAAGAGCCAAACACAGGGACTGTGAACAATGGAACAACCCTTGCAAGCCACAGGCAAGAAGGAGACAGCTTTCAGGAAGAGGGAAGATTTCACTTTGGGGGTGGACCATGTAGGTCACATAGGGTGAAATACGGACAGCACAAACTTGCTGTATATTGCACATAGGGCTAGCAAGGGTAACAGCTGATAGCTGAGCACTGCCAGCCCTCAGCACAGTGAGGAATTTCATTCCCTGCGAATATTTAGAAAAACAATCAGAAGATTCTGCGTTTGCATGTACTCGTGCTAATGTGATATGACCTCTTGTTCAGGTAGGTAGAGCAAACATGACGAGGTCACTGAATATTTCAAATGCAGTACTTCTTAGTTTAGTATGAGAAATATTTGTGAGGCTTTTTACTGTACGTTGCTCAGACATCTTCAGCTCAAATTCACTTCATAGGAAAGTGTCCACGTTGCATTTAAACAGAAGCTGAGGGTGTACTCAGATATCCTTAGAGGAAATTGTATTTTACAAATCAGAGATACATTGCTGACAACAAAGTCATTCTGCCAAACAAGACAGGAAACTTGCAAGGAGCTGGGAGTACCTAAATAAGAAAGATTTTCAGCCTGTTCACTGTATTCTATTATTTTAATTCATCTAAGAAGAGATTTAAAAGAAGAAGAAAAAAATGAACACCTAAGTTTAAATACAAGTCTCTTATCACAGCAAAGCAGCCTGGTGAATTTTTGTAATATTTATTAATGAAAAGTAAGTGGAGAACAAGAGCACCAGTGACTAAACACAGAGCTAGCTCAGGTGCAGTATCTATCTTCCAGGGTGTCTTGGATATCCCAAGTAACATTTTACTGTTCCTTAACATATTATTTGTATTTATTCAGCATTCTGATTGCTTTTATTTTACATCAAGTGAAATTGCCAGACATAGTGGAAACGACACATAATAAAATGCATTAATAATGCGGGGATCATTTAATGATTACGCTTGTCTTATAATGTTCAGGCTCTTAAAGGCTCATGTTATACATTGATTCTTATTCTGTAGTCACCATGAGACTAAAGGCAAATAAGAAAGGGGAAACACAAGAAGCAATTCTAACTCTGACAAGACTACAGGCAGAAAATGAGGAGCAGAGACTAGAAGGAAATCCCAGACCCTAAAGAGACATAAGAAGCCCTTCTTTGCACAGAGGATTCTTAGCTGATAAAATAGTTTGCCAGGGGGCAATAATTTACAGATCGTCATGGCACGTAACACAGATCCTGTCTCTGAGAGCAACCAGTGCTGAATGCAGCAAAGTGCAGCACGGTGCCTCTTACTGTACCTCCCTGGGCAATGCCATGCTATGGGGAGAAATGCATCCCCCCAGCCCAACTGCTGAGTCGTTTATCCCCAAGCGAGGAGTAACAACAGATCTTGCTTCAATCCAAGTTAAGAAAGACTGTGCAAGCTAAAACACTAGTATTAGAAATCAAACTTCTAGTTTTGTGTTTGGGCTTTATGAAAGTAAATCGTTTGGGCTTCCTTCGTCCTGCAGCACTGAGTTCCACACGTTTACAGCATACGTTTACTGCACGGACCATGTGCTGGGCTGCGTTCCCTAGCTTTAATGAATCGCTCTTTGGCCCCTTGTTGTTCTATTTTGAGTCCTCTCTTTTTCCATTGTTACAGAGAAACGTAATGAGAAGCACTAGACTGGCCTGATCTATGCCCTTCATTATTTTATATGCTTCTTCCACATTTCCTCCCGCTCTTCTTCTTTCCAAACTAAATAATAATCCTGCCCTTTTTAACGTAGCCTTGTATGAAAGGCTCTCAGATGGCTCCACACATTTTCTTTGCCCTTCTCTGGACCGTTCTATTTCTGTTATGTCTTTGAGATAAGGTGACCAAAAGGGAACATGATTTTCAAGGTAAGGACATGCCATTGATTTATATGATGGCATTAAAATATTTTCCTCTTTATGATTTATCCCCTGACCACCCTCACACCGTATCCTCTGCCTTTCTGAGTGACAACTAGCGCTGTCCTCCAGAGCAGCCATATTAATTGAGCTGACTTCATTGACTCTCGAGTTAGTGCTAATTCACAACACAAAATCATGCCCAAGAAGCTGCATTTTGTTGTATGCAATTTCATTGCATTTGCCAGGTTACACAGCCTGATTAGCCCTGGAATTCCTCAAGATGTGGTAAAACACTGATTAGCCACAATAATGTACTGCAATCAGCATATTATGTCAGCTCCCACAGAAAGCAGAAAGGAAGTATCCAGGCCACAGGGGAGGAGAGGAGGGTAAAAAAAGCAAGGAAGGGCAATTCATTCCTATGTTTGGTTTCCTCTTTTTAGCAGGTGTTAAACCCGAATCTAGCCTGAAGTTGCTAAGATTCCTTATGAGGTCTGCAATATCCTCAAAAGGCTAAATATGTTGAAACCCTTTTCTACCCTACTTTATCAGCTCTTTAAAATAAAATTTAGAGTCACACCGACTGCAAGCACAAATCAACAGAGTTTCTGATGATCCTGGAAATGCCATCAAGCTTTACATCCCAAAAACTGTGCTTATTTACGCCTGTGGCATACGTACATGTGCTGAGTGTCCCAATCCCTTTCTGACAGCGGCCAGACTAAATTCATCTCAGCGTTTAAGCCCATGCTTAGCTTTAAGTTAACAGAACATGCAAATTTACTCAATAATTTCTCCTGGGCTTAAGGCTATGATTTAGGGAAACACTTAGTATGCACATTTACTTAATTAAGCACATGTGTTAAATATGACTTCATACGCTTAAGCACCTCACAGGACTGAGTGAAGAACAACACCAGTGAAGACAATGGATTTAGAGTGGAGCAGAAAAGGAGAGGTCTAAAATTCTATCTTTAATTAACATTTTAAAATAATCAGTCCTTAAGCATTAGTATTTAGATTAGCAATTCTTGTTTACATCACCAGAAACATCAAGACATCACTGGGTGTTTGCCGTTCCTTGTTGTTCCTTGCAAGTAGCAACTGCAGAAGCAACTAGGAGAGAGGTTAACATTACTATATTTTTTTCCTCTTTTAAAAATCTGTTGATAAATGAGTTACTGAGAGGCACTGAATCAGAGCCCAGAAATTCTGTAATTTAAGGAAATGCGAGATATGAAGCATGCACAGAAAAAACATATGCTTCCCCAACGTCCTCAAATCTGCTTCAGTCCTAATCTTGGAAGGACCATCTCTAAGGGTAAGAGAGTAGATGAAGCCTCAAATCCCTCTGTCAAGCAGGGAAGCACAAGAGCCTACAGAGGCAGGAATTTTACTGCTACACAAATTGAGAGGTGAACCAAGAACGCCGACATATTTCACAGCAGCCACTGGAAAGGAATTACTCTTTTGCTTACTGAATTACAACTTGAGATACGCAAATTCCCTTAAACAAACAAAAAAAAGAACAAGCCAAACATTTATCCAAAATCAAATCAGATATATAACAGAGCTTATTGGAGCTTTGAAAATGGTCATATACTTTTATTATAATTTTTCAATACTGTATGTTCTTGTGCTTCCTGGATTTGGATAAAAGTACCTGAAATGTCAAGATACCAACTGTTCTTGCAGTTCTTTCAATCTGTTTTATAGATTCAAGTGACGCAGATATTGAAGGTGTGGTTAAGTTTGCCTAAGGCGCACAACCTGTGACTGACCTTAAAAAAAGCAATTAAAAAAAGTTATCATTTCCACCCTTGCATTGCACCACTGAGAGAGACAGCCATGTGAAAAGCTGAAATAATACAGAACGAAAATAGAGCAGAAAATTTAGGATCTTCAGCAGTAGCCAGTAAACCTTACTTCAACATAAGATGGATACAAAGCATTTAACTTAGGGGCACTATCGTAACACCAGGGACAATAGGGTTTTTTTTTCATTTTTTTTCTTTTGAATTTAATGTTAACCAGTACACTGAAAATGTAAGTATTACATTATTTCCTTGACCTGTCAAGAAGAATGAGGAAAAAGAAATGTGAATTCTTAATTGTAGGGTAGAAGAAGGGAAAAAAAAAAAATACTGAGCTCCAAAAAGTGAAAAGATCCTTTTGAGTGAAACAGGTATCCACTTCAGGCTTCACTGGAGTACAGAGATCCTGACCAAGAGTGGTTGTTTCAATCCAGGTGTCTTTATTAAGCAAAGATTGACATATATGCCCAACATGAAGGAGCTTTGTGATTGGTAACAAATGTCTGCCAAGGCTATGATGACAACAAAGCAGTAGACATATGTAGCTTTCAGTAAATGGGATTTGAACATAGGTCTTTAGAGATGAATGGCTAGCAGGCTGACTTGCTTGCTAGCTTCACCTCGCTGTCACCTAACTTAGAACAATTCCTTAGAGGAAAACACATTGTAGCACAATGTCTATAGTAAAAAGAATTATGCCCAGTAAAACTTCCATGCACTGCATAGTCCCTGTCTTATTCACAGACACTAAACTAGTTGGTCCAGCACTATGTACCAAACTGCTCCTGTTGATTTCATTTAGGCAAAATCTTTTGAAACAGCCATTTCAAAATGATTCTGAGAGAATGTATGATAATTAAATGCAAACAGTGAAGTTCTTACTCTATTTTGGCAGCTAAGGCCTTAGGTCAGATGTTATATAATGCAGACATATTAAGCTGTGGGAATTCAAACAGGAAGGTAATGCCTGGAAGAGATAATTTACACTTCTTTATTTAACTCACTTGCACAGTATTAGTTGATAATGCAGAGGAGACAGAAGAGTGCAATCATCCTGGCACAAGTTCTAGGGAAGCATGCAACCAGCACCAGGCCCAAGGAAGCTGAGCAACAAAAGGCTGGGTCTGTGCTATCTGCATTGATGGTGTGACATCCCAACAAGCCTCTCCTGAGGCTTACCTGTGTGCTGCTGACAAGCAGTGATCTGAGACACAAGTGCCAGCAGGGAAATTTGGAGGTCTGGCAGATCTCCTATTTTGACCAGCCAGGAGAGATGGACCATCCATCATGGGGAAGCTGACAGACGTGCCAAAGATCTTCCCATTGTGTTTTATATTTGGTATATGCTTAAGGGCCTGTTGAACGTGAGGTTGTGTGTAAAGTGGCTCAAAAGTTATTTTAAACAACTGCTTCAAAATTAGTATTAGGGGGGAAAAAACACACCAACATACAAACCAGCAGCAATAATAGCAGCCCTAACCAATTAGCCATGTTGTTTCTTCGTATAGCTGATGATGCCTTCTCATGCAAAGAATGATCTGTTCCACTCTTCTTCAGATGTTATTTTCTGATGTTTCCAGCCCTCAGCTCATCAGAACCATTGTGACCTGGTATCCTGCAGGTAAAGGCTCGGCTTTCTGCTGATTTATTAAAAAAAAATCTTATATTTTACTGCTCAAATGTTCTCTCCAGAGCACAGTCACATGACCAGTATAATGACAATCTGTCTCTCTGCTAACATTTCTCTACTTTGGTTATTTGTTTGATAAAGTGAGGAGCTTCCCTTTTGTTGCCCTTCATCAGAGCTTAATGTCTTTACTTTGGGATCAATATACTTTATGAATAATTTTATTTCCTTCTATTTTTATGGTCTTTTCTCCTCATTATCATACTGAGTTTATTAGCTGGTGCTGTCAGTATCTTTACCCTGTCATATGTTCCTGAGGTACAGTAAATATCACTTGTGTTGTAATTAATATGCACACCCTCTGCAGTAATTAAAGCACAGACCCCTTCAACCAGCTGAGCTTCCTACACTAATTCCACCTTATCTTCATAATGAACTTATTGTAATCTGAAACTACTGCTGAATATTGTTCGGTAAGGATAGAAGAATGAAATCTAACGAGATGCAATAATATTTGCGAACATGTTAATATGAAAAAAATGAATTTAATTAGCCTTAAATCTAATTAAATTTCCCTTACAATCAAAATTCCCCCCCCCCATTTATCCCACAAAAATACTGATGGTGCAACACTAGTGCCCCTGCGGAGATTGACACAGAGATGGAGAGCAGACACCTCATCCTCAACCCACGACATCCACACAGGTAGCTACCTGGAGGGAGTTCTGCCCACAGGTAATTGCAGGAAGGGCTCAGAGTGTGCTCAGGGATGTGTTTTGCAAGCAAGAACAGGAAGGTGAGGATGGAGAGGCAACTTCAGTCCCCCAGAATGAAATAATTTAGTAAATGTTTCCAAGAGGGGATGGGGAAGGGATATTGAGTAGATAAGTGTGATAGTATAGCACATTATGATTAGAGGGAGACTGGATACAAGAAGTTCAGCTCTTATTTGCTGAAAACATTTCCATATGGAAGACTAGCGCCTAAGGTGCAGACTCACACAATAGGAAGAAAACTGGCAGGCTACACAGACTGAAAATTGGCTGAAGGGCAAGAAACAAACAGTGGAAGTAAATGGGATTATTTCAAGGTGGAAAGAGGTTACCAGTAGGGTATAGCCCAGCTTTCTAATTATTCACAGTAATGACTTGGATGGTAGTATAGAAAGGAACATTTCCAAGATTCTAGTAACTGGGAAGCACAGAGGTAATAAATACCAAAGTGATCCAATAGCCATTTTGTTAACAGTTAATTTGAGAACTGGAGAAGTTGCATAGGAAAGTGTTTGCAGGTATCATAAGGCAGGATTGAGACATCCAGTGGCACAAAAATTGAATGACCTTCCCTTGTAAATGGTCATTCTAGAAGAGGCTTAAGCAACAGCCGTTGAGCAGCTCCTTGTGCTTTATTGATTGATGTCAATCTGTCCAGTTCCAGAGCGTTAACTTCACTTTAAAAAGTGCCCTTTTCTGTCATTCTTTTCCTGTAACCCCTTAAGCATGCCTCATTGCCTTCACCAAAAAAAATTATGTGGTCAGATATTGATTTGTGACTTGCTGGTTGACATCTGAATAATAAGAAAATGAACTGGCTTAAAGACATATCTGGATAAATAAGGAAGGAAAAACACAGAAAAACCTACATCTAAATTTCTGCTAAATTGGACTGACACAATCTAGTGATTAAGGAGAGCAGTATGGTTATTCTCTGACATGAAGCTATGGAGAACTGTCCTAAAAGGACAAGATAGTTACCAAACTCCCAAGAAGAGTGGAGAAAGTCCTGTTCCATAAGACACTGTCGATAAACCATTGGTTCTGAAAAAAAAATGACATCATCTTTGTTATTTTTTCCTACTCATGAAAGAATTCATATATAGATGATTTCACTGACCTTTCAGAACCTGTAAGGTACACTCAGGCAAGTAAAAAAGAAGGGAAAAAATGCAACAGTGCTTCATTTGCTCAACATTCACTAGGTAACCACCACTACTCAAAATGTACCACTACGAAGAACAAAAACTACCTTGTCTGAGATCAAGAAAACAGCATTCTAGGCCCAAATACAGAGATTTCTCCCAAATCTCCTTACCCAATAAACTGAGCATTACAAACACCCACTTCAAGCCCCTCTCGCTGCCTTCTTCCTGCACCTCTTTTCCAAGGGAAGCAGCAAAGATTGACTCTGTATGTTTGTTGAAGTTTGTGGACTAAGTAGCAAGCAGATCAGAGCAGTTTTAATTTTTCTCTCCAATTCTACTCAGAACTGGTAGCCTAGCTTTAACCTTTCACTAATATGAAGTATTTCAGTTATTACTACTCAAAGCCTTCAGAATTTTAAACTTGGCAGTTCAAAAGAGTGTCAAGTTTTTAAGCTACAGTGTATCATATTCTGCCAGAGAAAGAGCTGGAGTGGAGAAAGACGTAGAAGGGGCAAGAAAAAAGAATGTGCAACACTAGGAGTGATAAGAGAGCTGAAATAAAGATAGAAGGGCAGAAAATATGACAGTGTTTTTTCTTCTATATCTCCTTCATGAACCCTGCCATCCTTATCTTACTTTCTACATTTTTACATGCTTTCTTTTTTCCTCTGGCTGCCTCTTTATTTCTAGACATGATCACAGTATTCTTCAGTTTAGAAGAGCAGGCTCTTACCCTCTTAAACTGCATGCCTGGGGACACCTTCCAGGAGTCTGTGTCCCATAGACTTGAATGGAGGCAGGCTTGTGCTTTCTACTCTTCAACAGAAGTGCCTCCTGCTCTCCCTGCTGCAGATGAGCTGCTCTTCTGATTCAGCAAGGCATATTCACGGGAACTTATTAGTACATAGCTCTTCTGCTGCAGCAGGCAGTAGTAAAAGAGACTTGTTACCACAGGTAAAGATACCTGGCTCCAAAGGTTTTAAGTGCCAAGGAGCAGCAGCAGTGGGCTGCTCCTCCCAGGAGATGAGCCAGGAGCTGAGGGAGAGGAAAGCAGGCAAGAGAGAGACTGGCCAAGAGCGAGCACTGTCTCACAGTACTCAGGAAAGATTCCATGACAGCAGCCAGCACCAGCCAAGTGAATCATAGAATCACAGAATCACAGAATCATAGAATCATGAGGTTGGAAATGACCTGCAGGATCATCTAGTCCAACCGTCCTCCCAGTATCGTTGCTACCACAAGCACTAAACCAGATCTCGTGGCTCCTCATCCAAACGCCTCCTGAACACTGCCTGACTCCACCACCTCCCTGTGCAGCCATTCCAGTGCCTGACCACTCTCTGAGAGAAAAAGTTCTTTCTCATGTCCAACCTAAACCTCCTCTGGTGCAACTTGCAGCCATTTCCTTGGGTCCTGTTCATTGCCTGGGAGAAGAGGCCAAACCCCTCCTCACCACAGCCTCCCTTCAGGAAGTTGTAGAGTGCAATGAGGTCTCCCCTGAGCCTCCTCTTCTCCAGATTAAACAATCCCAGCTCCCTCAGCCGCTCCTCATAGGACTTGTGCTCCAGACCCCTCACCAGTTTCGTTGCCCTTCTCTGAACACGCTCTAGGGCCTCAACGTCTTCTTTGTAGTGAGGGGCCCAAAACTGAACACAGTACTCGAGGTGCGGCCTCACCAGTGCTGAGTACAGGAGGATGATCACCTCCCTGCTCCTGCTGGCCACACTGTTTCTAATGCAGGCCAGGATGCCGTTGGCCCTCTTGGCCACCTGGGCACACTGTTGGCTCATGTTCAGCCGAGCACCAACCAACACCCCCAAATCCTCTTCACAGTCATCCAGCCACTCATCCCCAAGCCCGTAGTGCTGCATGGGTTTGTTGTGGCCAAAGTGCAGGACCCAGCACTTGGTCTTGTTGAACCTCATTCAATTCACCCCAGCCCAGTGATCCAGCTTGTCTAGATCCCTCTGAAGGGCCTCCCTACTCTCAGGCAGATCAACACCACCTCCCAACTTGGTGTCATCTGCAAACTTACTGAGGGTACACTCAATCTGCTCATCTACAACATCAATAAGGATATTAAACAAAATAGGCCCCAGTACTAATCCCTGGGGGATACCACTTGTAACAGGTCGCCAGCTGGACTTAACTCCATTGACCACTACCCGTTGGGCACGGCCCTCTAGCCAGTTTCTTACCCAAAGAAGGGTACACCTGTCCAGGCTATGGACAGCCAGTTTCCCCAGAAGAATACTGTGAGAGACCGTGTCAAAGGCTTTGCTGAAGTCTAGGTAATTACATCAACAGCCTTATTCTCGTCTACCAGTCTGGTCACCCATAGAAAGGGATGAGGTTGGTCAAGCACAACCTGCCTTTCATGAACCCAGCTGGCTGGGCCTGATCCCCTGGATGCCACGCACATGCCATGTGATCTCACCCATGATGATTTGCTCCATAACTTTCCCTGGTACCGAGGTCAGGCTGACAGGCATGTAGTTCCCCGGATCCTCCTCACGGCCCTTCTTGTCTATAGGGAGCCCACTGACCACCAGACTAGCTGAAGGCAGAAAGGCAAGATAAAGCCAGAAGCAGGCCAGTGGGAAATGTGGCCAAGCACAGGCTCACCTGCAGATCCCAAGGAGCCAGAGCAAGCATCTGAGTTTAAAAGCAGCTCTTGAGCAAAGTGGAGGAAGCCCCCATCACTTTTGCATAGCTCTTCTCGCAGCAGCCTTGCCCAAGGTTGCAGCTATGCCATACTGGAGCCAGCACTGAGCACAGACAGCTGTATTTTGACAAGGTTCCTGATAGAAAGCATTAGCTTAATTAAAAAGATTGCTAAACTTTAACAACATCCTTTAATAGAATTTTTTGCCTTCCATTCACATATCTCTTATAATTCAGTCACAGGCCAGTCCTGGCATTAGCAAACAGGAAAACACCTGGACTTGTGGTCCTTTTGCCCTCCAATTTCTTCACCTTCGTTCTCCCCTTGTAATTGTGCGCTGTTTTCTTCTGAGTTATCTTTCAAATTATGATCAGCATTTTTAAGCAAAGAATACCATCTATATTCATGTATTTATATTTGATCATGTAAGGATGTGACTCCTACAAGCTTTCAAGAAATTTTTTATCATAAATCTGTGTTCTGCAAGCAACACTTGGAGACTATATCCTACAGCATCAGAGTGGATAAAAAAGAAAATTACAAGAAAAGATCTCTCTCAAACTTCCTGTGATATTTTAATAGCAAGGAGAAAAGGGAGCAGGGGCTGGCCCCTTTCGTCATGCGTGGCTTTCTGACAGTTCAAGAGAGGTATCTAGGCCAGCACTGTGTCCCTGGACTGGCAGAAAGGCTGGGCAGACATCGGCTAATGAGGATCTTCTGCCACAGTAGACAGCTTGCCGGAGAGAACCATCATTGTGAGCCACCTGGGAGCCGCTCCGGACATCTCCTTTTCTCAGGAATCTGGGCTGTGTGATGTGTGCCTTGTAGCTTTCAGCCATACAGAGCTTTCAGCATGCAGCTTGCGGAGCAGTGTTGGTTGGACACTCCTGGAATAAAGTCACTAGTAGTAAGATTCAGTAAAAACCCTGCAGACTTGTGAGGGGACCTAGGTTTTAAAGGCTCTGTTTTCTTTGTACGTATAGATTTTCCTCAGGATTAACTGCAGACACAACAATCTGTTTGGGTGTAGGCTAAACACACAGAGGCCAGAACTGAAAGTCTGACCTTTTCGCTTGGAAAGGCTGAGACCAAAGCCTCCCAAGGACTACTTATCTTCTGTGCCAGATTCACCAGTGTTTTCAGAGCAACTACATCAAAAGTTAGTAAAATTCTTCCTAATCTATCTATTTGATCCTCATCTAACACAAACACAAACTATCATCCTTTGAGGTAAAGCAGTCCAATTCTACTAGAAAAAAGAAATCCAGAATGAAAACAGTAGGTATTTAGTACTCAGCCCACTCAGCTGTCTGCTACACTTGCTTTTCTGCAGCCAAGCACAGGGAGATTGTCTGCACCCTCTACCTGTCCAAGTCCAGGTCTCCCTTCACTGCCCAGCTGTTCCTACAAGTGCAGCTTTGTTCCTCTAACTGAAAGTCATCACCATATTGTCTCCACACACCTTAAGCCCCTCTTGCCAGCGGAAGAGTGTTGTTCCTCTACTCAAAGCAGGACATGTTTTTCTACTGGCTAGATCAAATTCTTCTGAAGTCCAGAGATGCATTAACCTCACAGGTAAGAGCACCAGGCTTTGTACTGTCTAATTTAACTAATGAGCAACAGGGAAGTCCAGCAGATTTACTTAAAATCTGTCCTAGGTCTCTCAAGTTGCTCTTTATTGATGCTGGGATTTTTCATTGTTTTGCAGCTCATTTAGAAATCAACAGCAAAATGTAAAAATTGTGGAAAATGACTGCTAAATTTCCCCCACTTTTTACATTCACACTGTGTGTGACTATGTATGTAAGGTGGACAGGAACAGGCAAGCAAGATGCCTAGTCCATAAACAGAAGCTAGTCTCTTTAGCATCCTACATGTAGTCTTGTTCAGTTTCCAGGAGAAATGTGCTAAGGGTAGGGAAAGGTCTCTTGCTAAAGCTCCTGGGGCCAACTATTCTTTCACTGAGCAAACCCCTCTGAAATCAGTGGAAGTTTTGCTTTGCTGAAGACCCACAGAATTTGTTCCTGGGCAGATGTTACTTGAAAAACAATCCACTGAATTAAACACAGTTGAATTAAATACGGCTAAATGGCGTCAGCATTCTGAGCACAAAGGGAGGCAGTCAGTTTCATCAGCAGGCAAATGCTCTTTCTGTTCTGTCTGCTCATCCGGTGAGCTTGGGGGTACTGACAAACTGAACTGAATTCACACAAAGAGAAAAATAAATGAAGGTAGGTGACAACAAACTGAACTAAAAAAAAATATTTACTTTCCTCACATCACATCGCAGACAACAGGACAACCATGAAAACTCCTGCCTGGAAGACAAAACCTCGCCAGGCTCCCTGGCTACAATCTTTCCTCTTGCCACTAGTCCATGCTGTTGCATAAAGTTGAGAGCAGGCCTGCTGAAGCTCAGCACAAACGTCTGAGATGATCGTTTTTGTCTTGGGATCGTCTGAATTCAATTGAAGGATGGTATGCTCTATTGTTCTGTTCTGTAAAGTGTATTTAGCTTGCATAATTAACCTATATTTCAGACAAGTCATGCAGGTCTTCACCTACCTCTCTGTATGCCTTTGTGATTAAAGTTTAATGAAAGGGAGTCTAAAGTAAATTCCTCAATGCTATGGCTCTGAAAGTGACAAAAAGAAAAAATAACCGAAATCAAAATATAATATTTCTATCTGCCGAATTATTATTATCATGAAGTTTATCCAAGAAAGGGAAAAAAGTACAGATCGGAATGAACACAGGGTTGAGAGGAGAGGGTGCTTCTGATTACGCTTAATAAAGGCTGTTTGAATTGAAGATGGGTACAGGCATATAAAACAGTTCGATGTGAAACCTGGATGGGGCACAGGGCAAAGGAGATAGTAAATAGTTGTTGCAAGAAAGTTTTTACTTCTTTGTAATGTGTGTGAAAAATCACACAATTCTTTGTATACGTATTTTCTCCAAAACAAAAACACAGTGGTGCTATTCCTAAATAAGAAAAAAAAAAATAAAAATCAATGCGAGGCAGACTAGCACTGATAAGCAACCTTACAATAGCAAACCAGTATGTGTCCACGAAGGAAGAAAAAGAGATTAGATACAAAAACAGATTTCACTTTCAGGAGTCTAGTGGATTCTTAAAAAGAACAGAGCGAAAAACGATTTTATCCAGTAGTGGGAGAAAAATGCCTTGCCCGGTGTCCTTTAACCTTTCAATTAGAGCAACTTGAGAACCACAAAAATATACATTTGTTTGCTCCTCTGCTTTATATCAAAAGAAAATTTTTGAAAGATATTCATTACTGGATCGAGATGAAGGTTGGTCTGATGAAACACTGGCATTATTATAATCTTAGTACATATTAATGAACTTCTAAAATGCAAATCATTGACCCACTAGGTGGTCTCCTGGTCTCATAAATAGCAATCTTTTGCATTCCAGCATCCAAATACCTAGTTAGGAGCTTTATAGAATGCACATTATAGGTGATACAGACCATAACAAGTACTTTGGCAAGGGAAAAAAAAGCCATTCCAGCCTATTGCGTCAATTAAAATGAAGGGATTTTTATGTTAAGAACCATATGTTCAAAGAACATTACATGTAGAATTACATACAATGATTCTGACTATGAAGAACACAATAATCCTGGTGCATTAGTGTATGGCTTCTGGTGAAATGTGATAGTGGCATTTTTTTCACTTAGCTTGTGTCAAATAATGATTTGGATTGCAGCCATTCCTTTCTTTGTGCTGTCACTCCACCAAAAGTCAATGAGTAAAAGATTATGGCGATGAGATGGAAAAGTAAAGCACCGGTGAGATCTTTCAGAAGAGATGTTGGTGGCAGTGTCACTAGTCCCTCTTAGCCAGTGAAAATCCAATTACTCACACTGGTGGTTCAGAGGAGATGTGGTATAATGACAGGGAAGGGACTCTGATATGCTGTTGGCACACACATGCATCCCTCTCTCTCCACTCCTAAATTTTGCAATCTAAATAGATAAACAACTACAGACTACAAGACCTAGAGCAATGGAACCAGTACATTAGTATCAGAACGCCTTTACCTGCTACTGCATTAAGAATGCATCTTGAGAGATAGCATCTTTTGTATGCTTTACAACCAGAACAAAAGGCATAGGCTGAAACAAATCCTGATGAGTAGTTCATATGAAGTGCAGCAGCCTGCAAAAAAAAAAAAAAAATTCTGTAGTATCCCAGCTGGTGATGACACACACACACACAAGTGCCTTTGATGGCTTGGTGGCCAGTGGTGATCCCATCCCACCAGGAAGGTCTGAAGCAGGTGCCTGGCTTTGCAGCTAACAGAGGGTGCTCAGGAAACCCACTCTGGCGTAGCTGCAACCATGGAAAATGTTTACCAGTTTGTAAAACTGTTAATTCTATTTTTTGCCGATCTGTCTTTTTACTAAATTAAGCCAATATATCAAAACTAATGTCTTCCTTCTCTAATTATTATTAATAAACACTGCTTATTTTCCCTTAACAAGAATTTGTTTTCTCTTTTCAAATTAATAACAGTGTAAAAGAACTCAGACACCACAGGGCCTGATTCCAGGCTCTTCTGCAGTGAAGTTAACCTGCAGTGGCTCCAGAGCTTTCACACAGTGAGATGTACAGCAGTGCATGTGGGAACAGGAGCTGTCCCTCCACCTATAAGATCTCTCTTCTTAGATTTTCCGGTATAAACTCCAAATGAAATTCTCCCACAACACTGAGACAATGAAAAACAGTGGCACGATCTTAGCAAATGGTTCTGCAGCTACTGGAGCTACCTACACTGATCTTCGCCATGTACATCTCTGGTTTGTCCACTGCTATTAGAAAAGTCATTCTGCACAGTTAAGGAGGTGAAGAAATACTCAAAGAGAAGAACCTTTGCTGAAATGATATGGAAATAAGACCACCTCAGGAACCTTGGTTATATCTCTTTCTCTTGGGATATTCATCCAGGAGTTCTGCTCCTATGCACATGCCTGGACCACCCTTCCAGTGCCATATGGCTGACAAGGAAACAGCGCAGCCCCTGTGGGCTCGCACTGAAAGGAGCAGACACAAACCTCATGGGAGTGAGGAGGGGAGCGTGTGTTGGGTTGGTTTGTTTGTTTGTTTTCCTTTCCAAAGCTCTCATTGTTTTATAAGTGCCCTCCTGACACATATCCATGTTCGAAGAGGTTAAGGAACTTATGTCTCTCAGAAACAATGGCCGCAGTTTATCCACAACCTCTGTACTGCAAAGGCAACTGCAATCAAACACTCTCATGTTACCTAGCGTTTAGCACAGCCCTGACCTGGCAGTGCCATCCTCTCTGGGGAGGAGAGGTAATTCAAACTCCCCTACAGCTCTCTTTGGTTCGACTCTGTCGTACCGGATGTCGCTTAATTGTATGTGGGCTGCATCTTGCTTTGTGCCTTTTTCCTAAATTAAATCTTCCTTTGTCATTTTAGTCTTTTGTACTCCTGCCTTAGCTTCAGAAAGCTGCATTTGTACAGCATCTTCACCCAAGCATCATAAAAAATGCTAAATGACTTATGTAGGTCTTCTCACTTAAGGTCATTTCAATTATGGCAACATCAACAGATGTATATGTTCATTAATAAAAGTGTGATATGTGTTTGTGTCCCTCTGAAAGTTCAGTCAGAAAATTATAGATTATACTGAGACACTGCAGGAATTGCTACTCTGTAAGTCAAATGCTCTATTATTAAAAATGTCATCCCATATGAATTTCATAAATAGCAAAGCCAAGAACAGAATAACCATTTTAAAAAGTCTAGAGGGGATTCCATAACAACATTTAAATGCATTACTACTCAAACAATTTGATTGGATTATAAAATATTTAAAACTGCAGCTGTACTTGTGTTTAATGTTGACTATTTTGATTTCTGGAACATCTTACCTAAGAAGTACAAGTTAACTAAACTAGTTATGTAATTACTATATAAATATATATTAAAAAACCATAACCCAGCAAAAATCCATAGCTTATCAGATGTTGTATAAAACCAGCTTTTGCACATACACACATATAATGAAACTGCAAAAGAGCACTGGGCATTAGAGTTTAAGACTTATCTCCAACATGAAGCAGGACCTTATTTATCCAATGCTGTTCTAATGCCTGAAAATAAATTTCAGGAGAGATGCAGGACGATGTGTACTAAATAGATATTATTGGCCATATTCTCAGGTGGTGTAAACTGGCATCATTCCATTGTAGTTAATTGTTAGACAGACAAATTTTGGCTTTATTTTCATTCTGTGTCCTTTAACTTTTTTTTGTTGTTGTTCCAGGATCTCTCTTACATATGTATTAGGTATGTTCAGGTTTATAATTAAGTCTTCATTGACTTTTTAAGCAGAAAGGACAATTTTAAAACCTATTTTTCAGAAGAATAGCTATGTATTAATCCACAAATATTTACTGATGTCCATATGTTATAGATATCCTTTCATATGCTAACTGCACTACTTCTGCCAAACTATCCGTCATCTCTGCTGCTTTACCTGGATGGGTGTCAAGACATAATGCATCCGACGAGCTTATGTTACTGGTCACTGCACTTTCACAAAAAGCAACCTCATTTTAGAAGCACAGTGAATATCACAAGTGCCTTTTGTAACAACTGACTTGTTGGCTGAGACTTCATGGGTTAGACTGAGTCTGAAAGCGTAAAGCTTTACAGCAGCTTTACTTACAGGATCAATTCTGTAGGCAAATGTTTTTTCACATTCTTTGTGCACAATGCGAGTTTCCTTATTCATGAGACCACAGTTCCAGGAATGCTTAAGGTCAGTGTTGTCACTGGGACCCGGGCTTGGTGTCTACTTGCCTCCTGCAGGTAATCTGACCTACTAATGAACTCAGGTGGCATGCAGCTCCTGTCTGTCCTTGCAGCAGGGGACAACAGACGAGGTCTTCTTTGCTTGACATTGCTCCTGCAATGCCAGACAGAACAGCTGGACAGGCAAGTATGTCCACAACACGTTTGAGAGTGTGCTACAGGGGATTTCAAAGCTTTGGATTCACATGAAGTGTTATCCCAAAACACATTCCTACCAGCACAGCTTAAATAGCAATCCATTTTTGGTTCTAAAAGCACGTCTATGGCATTTCACTTCAACTTGAAGAAATACATGGACATCTACACTTCTTTTCTATGACTCTTATTCTTCAAGACATTTTGTTTTGGGCTATCTGATCTGCACAGTTGCAAATACAAAACAGCCTTCTGAAACATCTCCAGTCCTGCCCACCATTTAGGCCTGGCATAAAAACAACATCCACTAGTCCTAGTAAGCCACACCACCTTTCAAACCCTGTTTTCCTGAGGGAGAGTCACCTGTATTTATTTCTATTAAACAGAAATTAACTTGGACTTCCATATGCCACCTCATTTGGCATAGTTAATTCTAGATTCCAGAGTCATTATTAAAACAAAAAGCAAACTTATGCATTGAAAACAGTGGGAATTAGACTTCAGCGAGGCACACAAGGCAATAACAAAGATAATCAAACAGCATAAGGATAATCCACTAATTGTTGAAATGAGGCGGAACATCGCCATGGCTTGTCTCAACAGCTAGCCCTAGGCTGAGTTGTGTTTGGAGTTCAGGAAGTTTTTATCATTTTAAAGTATGTCAAGCCTGTGCACCTCAGGGCACAGCAGGAAGCAAAAGGAATGTTATGCTTGCCCTGAGGTGGGCAGTTCAAGTCAAGGAAATGAAAATCTCCCAGTTCCAGTTGAGCAAGTGAGATCTCCCAGTTCCAGCTGAGAGCATGCATATCCACCAGGCCTTCAAAACCAGGCCAGTGCCTATCTGGTACACATTCTGCTGCCTCAGATGGTCTTTGAAAAATCATCCGGTCTTTAAAAGGAACACAAAACTGAAGATTCTGTAATTTCCTGGGTTTCTGTATGACAAAGAGGCTGCTAAAGCAAATTAGGATCATGCTCTCAGTATATCTTTAGAATTATTTTGTTCTCAGCCTGAAAGCAGAACTTGACATTTAATAACCTTTGTAAGTCCAAAGAAGTGCTATTGACTTCACTGCAACTACTATAAATTTACACTCAGAATAAGTGATAGTAGAACTGTGTCTCAGTTTGGTCATTATTCTATGAATGTATATGGTACAGAACAAATCTAGCAATTATTTGTAGTATTTTTTTAAAATGCCTAGCTTACTAGTAAGTTTCATGAGTGGTCCCTGCCCTTGATCATTTCAAGCAGTGTTTGAAGTATTTGGATCTTAAAAATCTCACTGTCTTCAAGGAATAGAGCCATTCCTATGACTGGGTGTGAACTTAGAGCTGTGCCATTTAAGAGGGCATTTCAGAAGGAATTCTGGAAATATGAGCGTGAACCTACTATGTACATAGTGGAGAGGTGAAAACATCACAAAATTAAGGAAAATATAATGCCAGCAGAGCTCTTAGCATTTGGCTGCGTTTACTCTTCTTATTCTACCCATGTGTGGTCTCCTTGAAAAAGTAACTAGGTATATAGAAAATAAATGAAAATATATAGAAAATAAATGAAAATAAAATATTCATATTCAGGTGTGGTACAAAGACAATTGCATTAAATTTCCCTTTCACCACAACTTGTTGGCAAGACATTAACCAGCTTGTGGTTATATGGAGCACAGCTCACTCCTGGAAAAGCAGTGTCCTGCTGCAACCATGTCATATCTTGGATATAATGTACATTCAGCTCATATCATTATAATCCTAAAGGTATACTATGCTCTGCGGATGATTGTGTAGGTCCAAGTAGTTCAAAGAAAATTCGAGAGGCAAAGAATTTCTGAGAGAGGGCCAAAGATGAAAGGACATTTAGCTTCAAGCATCTCCATTAAAGCAGAGTTTAGGACTTTACGATGGAGTTTTGCAGTGGAGGGGTTCTATTTGCCTCAGTGGAGTTATTCTTGAGTTACACTAGATTAGAATTAGTCCTCACAACAGGAGAAATGTATTCTACCAGGATGGTGATGGAAGCATTGATCCTAAACAAATAAAATGACCTTCTCCTTCAATTACTTTGGGCTTCACTAATTAAAATAATTTTGCTAATGAAAGCCGCAAAAATATTCACACAATTCTCATGCAGTCAGTCTGACCTTCTGCTGACGTTTCCGATGATGGCAAATACTTTACTCACCAGAAAGTGAGTAGCTGTTCACGCTGCAGAGCCTCTTCTACAACGCAGGAAACCAGAAAACCTGAAAATAATAGTTCATTAGAGTAACTTCAGTATCAGTGGCAGGCACCGAGTACTGTGCAAACATGGACACTGACTAACGGGTGCTAACACATCTCCTGATCTCATGGCTTCATTATTTCTTACTGACCCATTGACCAAATCCATTGGTGTCATTTATAAACCACACCTCTGTACCCTCTTCAAGCAGAGGTTGTTTTTGTTGAAACAGTGTTCCTAAGGATGAAATTTCTGACTTGGACTGTCAAAACTTGGGCAGAATTCCTTTTGAAAGCAATCAGCGTCTTGAAGAAAGATTGTTGGAGCTGGGTCAAATCGTTTTTGAGAGATGTGTTAATATAAACACCAGAAAAAGCATGGTTTAATGATAGAAAAAGAGTAGCCATGAGTCATCTCCCTCACTCTTTTATCTGGGATAGCAGAGACTGCAGTGATGTTCTAAACAACGGGAAACAATTTTGGGAGTTGACTTGGAAACACAGGTGCCCAGCTAGCAGGGGAAATATATTGATCATTACTAAATTCTCCTTTTGTTCATTTCAACATCAATTTTATACAGATATTTGACCCCAAGCCCTAAAAAAATACTGCCATACTAAAGAAATTATGTTATTTAACCAGCTTCTGATACTCACTTCCCATCCTGACTTTTCTTCTTTTCTTCTTAAACATGCCAACATGCCATTTTTAATTGTGGTACAGCCTGAATTCTCAGCTTATCCTTGTAGTTTTCCCAGGACAAAAACAACCAGTGCTTAGCAATGCACACAGTAGTTGTTCCTAGAAGTAAAAATAAGAAAGTGGACAGGGCAGAGGAATGGAAATGAGCAAGTCTTTGTCAATACAAAAATAAATTCTGAATATCTGATATCTGAAACATTTTATATGTTTGAAATGACATTTTAAGTGCATGAAAAATATAGGCGTAGTTGAGGAAAGAATTGTAGGAAGGATGAGAACTGAATTTAAAATATTCTATCATCTTCTTTCACTTTTGGTTACCTTTTGCATTAATCTGTATGTTCCAAACCTGTAGGTAGATTTAGCTGTATATTTATCATTACCAAGAATGAGAAATGTGTGCTAAGTACCATGGTCCATTTTGAAAATCTCTTATTTTGTGCAGATTCAGCAGTCACAACATAATATTTTCAGGAATTGCCTTTAGATAAGTTCAGACTCTTTATTTTGAGATCAGGAGTTAGGATCATAAAACATTAAAAACAAAAACAAAAAAAACCCTGAAAATTGTTAGGACTTTTTAAAAGAATGTGTATAAATGTTCCTTTTACCAAAATGAAGAAAAAATTTCCAAAACTATCTATGAGTTCCCGGCCAAACTGCAGGACTGGTCAGCTTAGTGTCCAGTAAGCTGTTATTGGCATAGTTGATTACCAATTGCTGCAGGAAGACACTGCACTGTGAGCAGTCAAATGTCTACTAAAATGTGCATTCGTAGTTACTTCCCAGCTCACATTAGATGATGTCTGGCATATGCTTAGAAGCAGATAGTTTATTTCCCTGCAATGATTTTCACTCCTGTCTTTAAATATTTGACATTAGAAATCTGGATAGTCTTGTTAAATTTAAAAAATGTCACTCCTTAAGCTTCACTGATATCTTCTGGCAATTAATTATTTATTCTAAGAGTACATTGTATACTCATTTTTATGATACAACCTTTCAATTTCATTATAAGCTCATATTATAAGCACTGTACAGTTGCAAGTCAGAAGGGACAAATCCTCCAAGCTGAAGGACTGCAATATTAACTCGTCATTCCTGAACAAGCATTTTGCTCTGCACAGTGCTCTGTGCATTTTTACATTATTTGTTACCTGTATGGCTGCATTGCATGGATAACCATGCAACTGTGAATGAGCACTACAGTATTGGAGGCACTCTGCAGAGACTGATTCCTCCACGAAGACACAGGACCAATAAAGGAGCCTAAATCTACTGTCACTTACTGTTTCCAACTTCCGATGACCTTATCCTCCCATTGCTGTGTGAATTTATATTTTGAGTCTTGCATCTCCCACTGCAGATGCAGAGCTGCCTCGAGCCAGTGAAGCAGCAGTAACTCAGTTAATGTCCCTATAGGCTGGTGTATAAGGACCACTGTACAAGGAAGCCTGAGGGCAGAGCACTGTGGGATCAGTGAACACAAAGGCTCTTTTCGTCCTTCCCCTTTCACAGGAGCCCACTGAAAGCACAAAGGCTGATACCCCTGCTAGGCTGCAACTGCCAGGCAAAGCAGTGCTGTTGCCTTTTCCTTCATCCTGCATCTCCCACAGGCAGGGCTCTCCTCTCCCGTGGTTAGGTGTGAGTGCTGAGCAGAAAAAGGAGGTTGTACCAGTGTTACTTACCCGTGTTCCATCCAGTGAAGCTTGCACATTGCTACCCACCTCGAAGCAGCTCTGCATAACTGCAGATTTCTGGCTTTCTGGCAGTTACAAAGGATTGCGCCAGGCTGTATACTCCCTAAGCAAAGCCTTAATCTGTTTTCAGTCAGTTACTTTTTTCCTGGCAGCAGATATAAGGCCGCACAGTCAAATAATGAACTTGTCTTTCATTTGGATATAGTTTATTAATGACAAAAACGCTAATCCATTAATCAATTTAAAACAAGTTGGTAAATGAAAAAAATTCTCAGTCTCCTTTAGTAACAGGACCACATGCATCTTAAAAGGGGGCCATTATCTCCATGGGTTTCTCAGCTGAAGTTAAAAATCTAAAAATGATTTTCATTCATTTCTCATTAATATGCAAAAATATTCAAATTAGATAGTAATTAACCATCTACTCAGTAGAAAACCTTTTCATGATAATTTATGATAAACTCAGTAGCAGCTTTGATTGAGATTGATTTTTGGTGTTGAGAAGCTATCATGAATACAAAAAAGCACCTGAAAAAATATTTTTAAACACCTAACTTACCGCTCAGCTAATTATATGGCAACCATGTTCTCAGATTATTTCAAAGGAAGGCCTATAGGCAAGGCACTAATGCTGAATGAAACAGGCACAACATCCTTTTGAGTTTGTCCTACATTTCATCTTAAAGCTCAGCTTTCTTTACATCTTGCAGCCTAATTCATTTAGAATGTTAAATGTTTAGCGCTGCTTAATTCAGCAAACGGTTATATTGGAACTGAGGCTTTGCTTGATAAGGCTTATGGGATTGCTTTCAAGATAAAACTGTTTTGAAAAATCAAAACACATTCAAGATAAACTGTTGTTTTACAATGCGATGTTCCTGGGAAAATCGCTCTGATTTGTAAACAAACTCCAGACTTATTTTTGTAGATGTCGAGGGGGGCTCAGAGGGTTGCAGGGTTAATATCATGGGCACGCTGTACTGTGGAGAATCTGGTTTTGTTCTTAGCAGCAAAGGCGAGCTTCAGGATTGGGGGACATTGCAGCCCTAGCCACATGGGACTGCTGTTCAGAGATGTTACTCTCTGGAGGTGGGAAAACCAGAGGGAAAGAAGCATCGACCTTGTGCTGCCGAAATAGCTTTAAGGGGAGAAAAAACCCTGTTTGGTACCTCTTGCTACTAGTGGGAATTGCTGCGAGCACCCATGCCAAGGAGGCAGGACCATGGAGGAAAGAAAAAAACTGATATTCTTAAAGGCTTTTTCTCTGAACTGATCACAGGACTAATGCAATCAACAGCTGATGGTCTGGCAAGAAATAAGGTATATGGTGCTCATTCTGGGGATTTTGTGTTACGTAAAGTAAGAGGGAGAATAGGAATTTTGAAGCTGAACCTCTCAAACTATGTCATGATGGGAGGGAGTGAAAGAGAAGGGGGGGAGAGCAGCTGTGGCACTGAACTCTGCACCAGCTTCGATCCAGAGCTGAAAGGCCCGTTCACCAGCGTGCGATCAGGGCTGGGCTTAGGCTGTACCTCACTGCAGGTAAAACTCTTTCAGTCCTCAAGCTGAGACTTAAAGTAGGCATGCCAACCCGTGGGCCACATGCAGCCCAGGCACAGCATGCACTGCAGCCATCCCCTGCCACGGCCCCTCAGTGCCAACAGAACATCAGTGCGCTATGAACCCCATCTGGGCTGCAACCAGAGCATGGGCACTATCTGCCTCAATCTTGTCATTGCTTTTTGGCAGTAGGTACATTTGTGAACAACTGTTTTCAAGGATGAAGTACAGGAAGAGTAAAATGTCATCAAAAATCCCTGACGAACACCCTGAGGACTTACTAAGAATTGCAGCCACTTTCATTGAAACGGACTGATGCATTAGTTTCACAAAAGCAAGTCACATATTCCACTAGTTTTACGTCCTTCTTTCTCTCTTTTGTATATATTTTAATGAGAAAAATAACATTAAAAACTAAAGTAAGCTTTGTTTCTTTATATATGTTAATATATTATATATTTAATGAGAGCTGCTACAAAAGTAATGCCTCCTGTTTTATTATGTTGGCCCACAGTATCAGATGCCGATGTAGATTGTATGGTTAAACCTTCCCACAAATATTTCATTACATTTTGTTGCCCTGTGATAGGTGGCAGCAGGACAGTGTGACAAACTGGCATCTAACATGAAAGTGCATATGAAACAAAGGTGTGCCACTGAATTCCTCCATACAGAAAAAAATGGCACCCATGACATTCATTGATGCTTGCTGCATGTTTGTAGAGTCCAAAGAGTGGATGGGAGCACAGTGAGGTGATGGGTGGTGCATTTCAGCAGTGTGACAACAGAAACAGTGGGTCACCCCTGCTGGTACAGATTTTTATGAGCATAGCATGCAGGCTCTTGTTCATTTCTGGCAAAAGCACATAGGTGGTGATGGCAACTATGCTGAAAAATATCATTCTGTAGCTGAGAATTTGCTCAATCAAACAGTGTTATTGTGTTCTTTGTATCTGTTACTGTTTCCTTGGAAATAAATAGTATGCATTACTTTTGGAGCTATCTACGTATATGCAGCCCAAGACAATTCCTCTTCCCTCAGTGTGGCCCAGGCAAACAAAACATTGGACACCCATGACTTAAGATATGATTGCCACAGAAAAATCTGGTTTCCTCAGAGATTTGCAGCAGAACTATTAATGACTCAGGCAAAACTAGGATCATTCTACAAGATTTTAGCCTAGAAAACAATAGAAATCCCATATACATAGCACATATTATTAATGCCTGGTGTAAAAATTCATTTATCATTAAGTCATTCTTAAAAAAGGAATGCAGTTCAGTCATAAACATGTACTTGGTGGCATACGGGAAGAGTGTGACAGCTTTGAACAAATCCCCATTCATATTAATACAATGGCATCAACATTCACATACGTTAACTCTTGGCTGAGCTTCATTTACTGCCCCACTGTAACTCACAAAGTTTTTTCTTCATCACTGTGCTACATAAATGTTCGAGTTAGTAAACAATCTCCAACTGTACTCCTTGGCTCTGTGTTAGTTTTTACACTGAAATGTATTCACCATCTATTGACCTAGTACCTATACAGACCAAGACCTATTGAAGCCAGTTTCATTGTTCCTCATTATTTACCCTGCTCCAATTGCTTCCAGATGGTACAGCAATACAACGACTCCATTCATTCCTCCCTGGAAGTCCCAGAGGGTGGCAGTGGACAACCTTCCCCAGGAGTCCTCCCTTCTGCAGTCCAAGAAGGGACCTCATTCATCCTGACCACATTCATCCACAGCCATGACATGAGAACGTTCTCAAAGGGCAATAAAAAACTTCGCCAAGACATTTCTGATGATACCCAAGTTAGTATTTCTTCTTCAAGGAACATGACAGAAAACATCTCACATGTGATACAGTACATTCAGGATGGCCAAAGTGATTTCAGTTTGCCCAGGCGTCGTGTCATAGTAGGCCACAAAATGAAAGGCCATTTTAGGGAAGAAACATCATATATCAGGTGGCTATTGCATCAAAGAGAGGGGAGTCACAGAGAAGATAGAGAAAGATTTCAAAAGAACCGATGCAATTAACAGTGTTTGCTGAGACAACAGAGAATAAAACAAGAAATTTGTTTCGAACTTCCACAGCCAATTGCTTTTCAATCTATTATTTTTTGAGATTCAAATAAATAGAAGTTAACTTAGTCTCTGACAAAAGCAGAAATAACAACAATGCCCTAGGTACTTATACATCCTTTATTTTATTCCTTCCATTGGAATATCTCAAAGGAGTTCATAAGTATAAACTTCTCAAGCAGTGAAGTACCATTCTACTTATTGCACCCATGGGAAAACTACAGCGAAGGACGGGTTTGGTTGCGTGGCCAATAGATAAGTAGGAAGGTTTTGTCAGAATTAGAAACAGCTACTTACTGTTAACCCGGAGCCCTAAGCATTAGCCACTGGGTTTTCTTCATGGTTGGGAAGAATAGATGCCAGTGAGAAGTTCGGGTGAGTGAGTCGAGAATTCAGCAGGCTCTGCTATGCGTGTGCTGTTCAGGCAGCTGGTAGGTTACGGTGAACTGCAAGAGCAAATAACATCATGCTTTAATGTAGTGCACTTTTTAATCTGACAGACAAAAGCGTAACAATATCCAATGGCTGGCAGTCGACTCCTGAAGAAGTCCAGCTGGAAATCAAGTGCCATCTCTCTGACCACTTTGCACCACTTGAATGAGAACAAAGCAGCTGGAAAGCTACCTAAGCCATCAAGTTAAAGCCATCACAGCTCTTTTGTTGCAAAAAGAATCCAGCTCAGAAAGGTTTTGCCTCCTCAGGAGTGCCAGAGCAACCCTTTTCAGCAAAATGCTACACAGATTCCCGTGCTACGTTTGCAACTTCAAAGAGGATTCAAAATGAGGTGGGATAACGCATGGCCCAGCTGTGAAATTGGACAGCAGGGACACCACAGTAGCTAGGCTGGGCACAATTCACCTGTTGTCAGCCTATTTACTTGTTTTCAGTGAGGGGAAAACCATAGCTTTGCCCTTGAGTTTTGTAGCATAATTTTTTTTTCTGCTTATGGAAATGTGAAACTGTTAGCAACATTGCTTAGATAAATATATAATTCTGAGGAAGAAAAAACTGGGGACCTAAGGAACCTGGCTTTTTTTTTTCCTCCCTTATTATAAAGTCATTTTTCAAATCACCTTTCTGACACATTTGTCCATATTGATTAGCTGCTTTTAGAATGACATTGCCTGACCTGTCTAAATCCATCAATTGCTCTCCTGCTGATGTTTAATTCCCAGTCTACTTTAGCTTCTAATGGTATGGTATGAATATTATTCATAAAGCCTTTTTGCTGAAAAGATCAATAATCATGTACATCTGAAGTTTGCATTCTGCATGTCGTTCAAGTAGCCCTTTAACTGGCCACAGACTCTTCTATTTTCCTTTTATCACTGTGGACTGTAAATGTTTCATTAGTAGCATTTAGAGAGTACGTACTTGATACTATATCCCCAGGAGTTTCAAGTGAGTTATTAGGAACTTGTTCAGCAGAAGGATTAATGCATATTCCCAGTAGTTTTCATTGCATTTCCATTCTGTGCGCCACAAACTCTACTGTTAAATATGTTTTGTCCACTTAAAAACTGTTTGGTAGGGAAGGCATGCCTTAATTGTTCCCAAGACATTGGGTAATGCTCTACTGATGGGCCTAAGGTTGAACTAATAGGCAAGTAAGATGCAGTTTAGCTTCAGCAGGTTTTAAAGTACTAATGAGGCACAATATACTGAAGTTAAGAACTTGTCAAGATGGGCACTTCAGATAAAAAGTTGAAAGAACCTTTTTTTTCATTAAAAACACACACACATACACAAACAAGCAATGAATTACCCCAGTGCTGAGAGGATGATATGTTAGTTAAATATTTTCTCAATTAATAGACATTTCCCTCCCAAAACCTGCAGAATTCAAACACAATTTCAGTGACAGAATTCACTGCATTTTAGATAAAGCTTATGTTACCAAAAGAACTTTTAGGAAACACTATTCAAAACCAGAGCCCTGAACTGAGCAAAGCAGAAAATATATCTGCCTGAACACCTGCAGGTAACTGTGGTTGTACAATACAGCTTTCAGCCTGCAGACTGGGTGAGTTGGATATCCTGTATCCAGCTGTCCATACAGCTGCTTGCCTATATTTAGCGGGTGTTGCAAGATGGAAAATGGTAGAGCTTTAAAAGTACAAATACTGACTAGTCACCATTTTAACTTTACAACATTTTCCTGGAAACCCTCACAAGAGCAAGAAATGCAAGACTCTAGGTATTTAGTAACTGCAGGATTGATTGGAACTTCATTGAATTTTAACTACTGCGTGCCGGGCTGCTGTGTTCAGTGACATAAAGTACTTTATTTTCACTTTATGACATAAAAGTCTAAGTGCCCTGCTGCTGAGATGTATCAATCAAATCAGAGGTTCAAATATAATACTATTTTGATGCTGGTATGAGAGTGAAAATGATGCTTTAATTCACAGGCATTTGGTACCGAATGTCTTTGCAGTCAATAACAGACTTCTGCAAATACTTTTGCAGAGCCATTACTTCATGGTTCACAAAGTGGAATGCAGCATGTCCAACAATGCTGTAGGATTTATTTATTTTGCTTTATTTAAGGCCATAAAAATGTTTCTTGCATTGAAAAGTCAAACTCATTTTTAGAAAGATCATCTCGAGACAGACATTTCAATTAAAACTCAAAGTTTTGTGGATAGTGATATTTCACAGGTGTTTGAAGAATGGTTAGAAACTGCCAAAAGCCATTTTTTATGAAGACCACTGGAGAGCTGCTGCATTGGGTAGGGCTACTGTAGGCTTTTTCTTAATTTGACTGCCTCTCTGACCGTGGAGCACATGATAATTGTGGATAAAGAGAGTGAAATCCTCTGTGATTGAAAAACTCAAACTGTTCTGATGCCGACGGATGAACAAAGTTAAGTTGATGAATAAGCACCTTGGCTTATCTCATGTTTACATCTTAAGTGGACATTTTCTTACACAGCTAACTTAGCTCACCACACATCCCTGGTGCATGGGCTTTCTTAGCTGTGTGCTTTACAGATTTAACACAAGCCTGTACCAAGTGGACTGTATGTGCCAGAAGAACCACCTTCTCTTGATTCAGAGGAATTGTGGAATATAGCTACTTTTCTTCCATGAGAGCTGTTCAGTACTATGTTAAATTACATCAGTCGGGCACTCTGCTGAAATATTCATGAAGAAATTCCGTAATTGTAGAAAAACAGAAGCATATGTACTTTTGGTCTTTTTTTACAGTAAAAGAATTAAAATATGAGTGAGCTGCTTGAATGTTTAAGAGAGAAAATATGACCTGCACGTAGATACTCAATTTGGGAAAAATAAAGAAGTTCTAAGCTCCGAAGCTAAACTGTATGCTGGTTTCAAATGACTTGGCATGGAAATGAACATATACTGAAAAGCCTGGGTCCTCAATACCCAAATCCTTCAGTTCCATGCTGTAACTCAAGTAAATGCTCAATTTCAGAGGAATGCGGGATCTCTCTGAATCTGCTGCTCTCCCATTACAAGAAAGAAGGACTCAGCCTCAGTAGTCTGCATTCCTGAAAAAGAAAACGTAGACTGCTTTACTCACGGTATGGGAGCACAACAGGGGACGGTTAGTCTTTGCACCTGAAAACCACAGAAAGCATTTCTGCACATGTTTTTTGATGCCTTTCCTGGCACTCTGCCACTCTTCCCTTGGACCAAGTAAGAGCAGCTAGGTTTTTGTGAGCAAGACAGCTGAGATTGTTGGAGAGGCATCAGGAGACAAAACCTAAGAAGTGAAAAATTGCAGAATTTTGAGGTTATGAACTGGTTCTTACCTTCCTCAAAGGGAAACCTGAATCAGAAGTCTGAAGAAGCATAAATGAAGTTCCAGGATTGGATGCTGAATGTTATGTCTAGAAAGACTTGGTTTTTTACACGTACCACCAACACATCAAACATTTCCCTCCCAAACACAGATACACCTTGTTATTTTGCTTTTGTTGACCCTTCACAAGATGACCTCTTCTATAGCTTCTCATACTCTTAAGGCAGTTTGAAAGCACTGCTGTACTGTGCTTAACCCTGACCCAAAGGACAAAAATCACTACGCTGCAAGGAATGCTGCAGCATTTGTGGTGGTTAACGCTTACTCCTTACTGCTAACTTTCTGTTTTCTGCACGGGGTTTTCTCGGATTCAGTATGAAATAGCAAGGAAGAAGGGGCAGGGGAGGAAGAAAAAACAAACAAAATTGTTATGAACGTTTGCTTCATGATGCTTCCTTAGCAAATGACAGTGTAAGGATTCACTTGATGTTAATACAGAGATTTTCAGAGTAATATACATATATTTTTTTTTTACTAAGAAAGGTACATCATGTTGCCGAGTAATTACATCAGCAAAGCAAATGTATGGCATTGTGCCCCCACAATTTCTCTTCTGGCTGCCCAGCTTGCAGCTCAGCAAGCAAGGATACAGGCCACTGGCTGCAGATGATGTGGTTTTATTTATTAATTGCAAAGCTCCAGGTTATAGAAATGCCACTCAGACTTGCTATGATGCTTCCCATATAAATAATTGATCATTTTATAGCTCAGCACAGCTACTAGGAGAACATGTAACACACAGAAGATTGGGCATTTATTGATACTTAGTGCAGTATGTAGGAAATCCAATAGAAGCCAGAAAAACTCTGTTCCTGTGATTCCTTTCTTCAGCCCCTATTTGGTTAGACCATAGTCTGAATGTAAGTTAGGAACTGCAGATTGTGATGAAGGATGCCCATGGAGCACATCATCTCCCATCTCACCCTTTGCAGGATTATCTGCTATTATTTGCTGTATTATGCTCTATTACTGCAAACAAATTTCTTGGAAATCTTTGAAAATCATTGCGTCTCTTAAAATGTGAAGCAATTCATTGTCCTGAACATAAATCAGGCACATTTGCAACTCTTAATGCTTCAGGTTTTATGTGATGTCATTTGGTCAGCCCAACCCAAGAATTTCCAATATGGTCCATGCTTTGCATCTTCACTACAGAATCTTGGAGTCAGAAAACCTGGCAGAGGAGTCACTGCAACACTCCTTCCTGCTACGGATGGCTCTGCTGCTATGAATATGTCCAACGAGCCTTAGTCTAACTTCTATTGCTAGAACAGTGCCCTTCAGTGAGAAGATGTCATCTCTTTTTGAGAATGCTCCATCTAAACCAAGCAGATTGCTGTCAAACATTTCAACAAACCTTCTTGCACCTACAAAGCATGGGCATGTGCATGCAGATGCTATGGAAGAGACTGACAACGTACTGACCTGAGGATGATAAACAGAGCTTCAAAGACTGCAAGCATCATCAGCATCATAGTTGTCTGCCCTGTATTACACAGAGAATTTCAGCAGCTCCTGCAGCGAATTTCTCTCTTAATGTCTCTTTAATGTTCTATTGCATATGAACACATCCAGTCCAAGAGATAAGGCAAGTTCCCAAAACTGAAGAGAAGATGCTAACACTTAAATAGCCAACACTACATTTTCTCCTAAATTGATGCCTGTGATTTAATAACACAGAATAACAATAAAAGTTAACTCTGGAAGTGTGAGCTATTTCCTGCTCATGTTCATGCTTTAGGGAAAGGCATAGAAACTTTCACAAAGTCTTCATCAGTACATGAAATGTGTAAGGTTTTTTTTGTGTATATAGGCAGTTGAAGGACTTTTTTCTAACTATGGCTGTATGTGTTTCCAGTTTTCCCACAAAAACTGCATGAGTAGAATGAAGCTCTGATGAAAATAAATAAATGTCACTCTTATCTGAACAGTGGATTAAATTTTACTTTTTCTCTTACATGCGAAAACTGCTAGCTTGATGGAACTAAATTTTGCATCCCCTTTGGGTCCCTGCACCTGTATAGTAAACTGTAGTAGGCGTGGCGAGGAAACGGTATGTGACGGGGTCAGGTTTCCTATGCTCAGGGCTTGCCAAACGCTGCCCCACAATAGGACAGCAGGTAAGCAAGGGGTGTGGACAAAGCGGGACAAGAATATTTAAGTGCCTACCACATTTTAATAAACGCCATTTTGCCTCACGCACTCTGGGGTCTGTGTGAGCATTTGGCCCCGGCCCGGTTGGGGTCGGTTTCGCTGGCAAGTGGCGCCCTCGGTCGGCAGAGGACGAGCAATGAGAGACTACTACTACAGTAAACAGAACAACATATTGTGTCTCCCCACTGCTCTACTGCAGTATTTCAAGCCTCCTTTGGAAAAACAGCTTCAAAGCATTAGAATACAAATATATTCTAATGCCCACTCCATACTCAGTCTATTTGCTCACTCTACTAACCAGAGTGCCAATTAGTGTCAGTTGCAATGGTGGGTTCTGTACTACAGGCATTCTTTAGCTAGGAATTGGGCTAAAAGACAGTTGTCTCATTTCACACTGGAAATCAAGAGTCATCATGCAGTAATAACTTTTGATCACTGCTAACCCAGACCTCATCAAACCACTGACCTTGAAACAAAAAAGTCTGCGTCCCACTTCCCTTCCTTCCATTTCTCTAGACCAGCAATGCCAAGAGTTTTTAGGACTGGAAGGAATCCAAAAGTAATGGGTTTGTCATTGAACCCTGAGCCCTAAACTGGAAGCCAATGAGATCTATTATCGAAAAAATATATATGTATTAAAAGCACTCAATTTTCAGCAACAGGCTATGAGCAGTGCAATACCTACAAAAACCATAATCGCTGACCTCGGGACATCTCTCACCATTGGCTGAAAGCCATCCAAAGTTTTCTTATGGCAACAGTCTTTGATGCAGTTCAATTTATATGCAGAACACTGCATATTTGGACTCGGTCCACTCTAACTGACCACTTAAGCTATTGGGTCCTTATTTATTTGAATTATTAGTTCAGATTAATTGAAGGGGTTTTATTACTGAGCCAGTGCTGCTCTATTACTCCCTTCACAATTTGAATATAGTAGGGAGATTATTTAGAATAATGGAGATAAAATTTTGGTCTGTTGTCTTTTATTTCTATTTTTAAATAGTTATATATACTACATCAACTGGATTATAATTTACCTGCTGATCTCTGATTTCCACTCTTATGTGATTTCTTTGGGAACAGCAGTTGCTCTCTTTTCATTTTCAGAAAACAAAGACTCAGAATTTAAAGTGAGATCTGTTTATAACTATATATACATATATGTATGTGCTATAAAAACTACAGCACAAATATCTACATATGCTGTCAGTTTTAAACAAATTAATCCAAGACTCTGAAAATACCTAATATGTGAGCATTCTACATTTGGCCCAAGATATTTAAAATTACTAAGGCTGGCTTTTGCGTTACACAGGAGATGTTTTTCTGTTAAAAAATAATAACAGTAAATCTCTTTTCTCATGCCCAAGAAGTCCTTTATGAGACTTATAAGGAAATGCAGTGTGGATTGCCATGAATGGAGTAATAATCATAAAATTAGGAACAAAAGAATGAGACAAAACAAAGCTCTTTTTTTCTTTCTTTCTTTCTTGCTTGCTTTTTTTTTTTTTTTTAAAGATTCTAAATCACACACAAAACATTTGTTCTGCTCCAGCTCTTTGTGAACTAATTGGCTCTCCTGGAGGGACAGGTAATTGTACTTGACTACACAAGCTGTCCTGAAGCTCCCTTGGAAAGCTCCAGTAAGCTTCCAGTGTTAGCAGCCATCAAGGATTTCACAGGTCAGGCATCGGATCGATACAGCTAAAAGCAGCAGGGACTGTAATGTCGACAGCAGGTTTCAGAAAACGCTGCAAGTGCCAGTTTGTTCCCCTTCATGCAGAAGCTCAAGACAGCTTAATTAACCCTTGGAAAATACAATTTATCCAGAGGCTCTGTGGGTCTGTGCTAGGCCTTATTGGTGAACTGATAGCAGAGATACTGTAGCTGGCAGCTCTGAATTCCCATTTCCCCCCTTAATGCCGTTTCAGTTAGGATGCAAACAAAACACGGTTTTAGGTGGATGTGTTCTCCTTGTCCTGAAGAGCATGCTACGGGAGGCCAGGGAGCGGCTGTTTTGTTAGAACTCACTTGCTATTTCAGCAGGAGCTGGGCCCAGCAGGTGCATTGATCACTCACGTCTCTGGCTGTGAGTGTGTGCATGCCCGAGAGTGTGCGACGGAAAGAAAGAAGAGAGAGAGGGAGAGTCAGCTCCCACAGGTCTAAATGCTTCTTTGCCCTCTTGTAAAGATGTTCCCTTGTTAGTTGTCTATTTTTACTATCTTTTAATACCGCATGGCCGTGAAAAGTACAGACAAGGTAATTTTGCACATCCCAAAACATCCACATCTTAGAAGACAAAGAACTTGCCAGGAGTGACAGACCAGGAAGAAGTTAGCTTGTCTGACGTGTTATTCAAATGTGTGTCTCTGGTGTCAGGCCAACGGGCTGAAGGGTTTTTCCTTCCACAGCTCTTTTCAAGCTCAGGAAATCTTCCAAGTAGACATGCATTGAGCAACCAAGGAAAAAATGTCCCAGTTATTGAGGCTTCACAATTCTACCACCATAAATATGCATGGGAATTCAGTATTTTAAATGTTAACTCCACTTACACTTCCATTAGTTATATTTTTAGTTTGTATAATTTCAATTAATTCATGTAAACTTGTGTTCTTCACTTTGTATTTACTTTCATTAGTGAATGAATACACACAGCGTTTGTTCCAGAACAATGAGCCTCACTGGAGTAAGCAAGATAAGCACTGCTTTCTTTCCACAAGTTTATTACTTCTTCTGATGGTAAAAGGCCATATAGCAACCAGTAGAATGAAGTAGAAGAAATCAGATTAAAAGGACCTCTACACACACACACAAACCATAATAAACACTTTCACACTTTCACACAAAGATATGTGACATTTACACAACTTTGAATCCACATTTTCAACTTCAGTAACCATTAAAGGCTTAGGAACTTATGATGGAACAGAAAAAATGCTGAACAAAAAAGCAACCAGGAACCTAAATAAAAAGAAACAAACAAAAAAGACAAAGCCACAAAATAGGCTGGACAATATCTGTGACTTTGGATTTAACAAGCTCACAAAAAGAGTGCACAAAAAGATCTTGATAGGATTATTTAATACATCTGTGTCGTAGACCTCCTACCCAAGCAGCTAGATATTAATTTGTCAAAAGAGCTAGCAGGAGATAGTCTGCCAGAGGTAGTGAAAGGATGCTGTGAAAGGCCTGCAAGCAAAGGGTAATGCTAGATACTTGACACGTTTCAACCTGGTATATTGCTACCTAGTGGGGAGCCTGTGCTCGTTTGACATTTGTATTAATGATGGGTAAGAAAAATAAAACAGTGCTTGAATGACAAATGCAGAAGTGAGAAAGGGCTGGACTGTGCCCAACACATATGTGCAAATACAGAAGATACATTGCAATGAAGAAATTGCACTTACTGTGTGTGTACAGGCTAGTTTCATGCCAGCAAAACCACCAGTGGTATGAGATACACCGCTGCACTCTCTGCCCGGAGAAGACTTTGCAGATGAACGAAGACTCGATAAGGCAATAACAAGTAAAGTTTTATGACTGCTTACACCAGCACTAAGTCAGCCTGCAGAAAGGGCCAAGAAAAGAACTGCTTCTTTCATGGTTTGTGAGCAGCTAGAAGGTAGGAATGCTACACATAGCACCACTGTACATCAGATTTGTATTATTAAACACCCTCCTATTTTAGAGAAACCTTTGCTTAACAGTTCAGACTACAACCAAAACATGCTTAAGAAGATGATAGAACTCCATTAGTTATCCAGGATTTGTGAGATCAAGAGCAAGAAAAAAGCAGTGCTAAGCACATTGTCCCAATTCTTAAGAAAGGCCAGTGCAGAACTGAAGAATGGGCAAGATACCAGATGATGCCAAGGGCAAGATTTATTATTAGTGCTAGAATATCAATTACATAAATGAACGTTTTTGACACTAGAGTGTACGTGCATGTCCACAGACAGGCAATGAGGTATGCAGGTATGAAAAAAAGAGCTGAATTTTCCTCATATCTGCCACAGGTCTCATTGCTCTCTCTTTTCCCTGTTACTGTCTTTTCTGTACCTTTTGTTACATTTATTTCATTATTGATGGCTTTTTTCTTCCCCCTCTCCATTATTTACCCTCGTAAGGACTCAAATTCTGCCAGAACCAACCATAACACACAACACCTGACCAGCTGGTGTGCATGTGGGGACAACTGTAAAATTTGTAGCTAAAGCCAGAACGTGCCGTTGTGCTTAACAAATTAAATAATGTGACACAGAACGTTAGAAAAAGCATACACATTGAGACCATTTTCTTCAGGAAATGCAAATGGTTTTGGAGGACATGCAGTGAAGTGCTGTTTATGACAGATTCAGAATACAGTGGGTAAAGATCCTTTAGAAGAGCTTGCTCTGACATGTTCTAAGAAACATTATATGGCTGTAAGAGTAAAATAAATGTAAGTCTGATGTAGCTTGATAATTCCATTTGAATAATATCAACAAAGAGCTTTTACATGCCTCAAAGTATCAGATCATCCTCTTAATTATCGAGGAGTGCAGGCTCACCAAGGTTGTATACCTATTTCTGTTTAAAGGTTGGCACTTTAAGTGCTTTAAAATCCACACGCTTGCTAAAATTGCCTCCATATTTGGTGTGCCCTGCGAGGATCCTAGGTAAGGTTAGCATCATAAGCTTAAATTCATGTCTGCCTGTGCTTTTCAAGATATGGCTTGGAAAAAACCTACTTTTTCTAAGTGAACAAATTCTGATAAGCTGTTTGTTTTTCTACTCTTGCACACCCGTAGCAGATCAAACTATAGTTTTGACAGTTCATAAGGTTGTTAGCATTCAACATTTGGCACACCAAATAGGTAAATGCTGAAATTTCTGATCCTAAGAGACTATAGAACATACCAGGAATCAGAAAGAAAAATGTCTTCCCACTTATTAGCCAACTTTGATATGAGCTTGGTAGATCCAGATACATAATAATAACTTCCTCTACCTTATGCCCAGTGGAATTTTCATTTGACCCTCAAAACAAAACAAAACAAAACAATCTGAATACCAAATAGTTTTTGTTAAATCTCCCCTAGAAGTGCTGCAGTAGTTTGCTGAACACACCTCCTGGCACTGCACCTAACTGCTGGACTCAAAGGCAGCACATTAAGGTTTTCTGCAAGACCTTAGCCAGAATCTTTTCAGTCATGAGAAGCAAAAGGAAGAAACGTAGTTACAGCATATTAAAGTCTCCAGTAAGGGACTCCAAGCTCTTGCTTCTGTTCAGAATGCGTCTAATATATTCTGAAGTCTGTATTATCCACTTTTGATCACATTACGAAGAAGCTGGTTGCTGTTTTCCTTAGATTCCTCAAGGTAGTTTGCATACATGTGCTTGCTACGGCATTCAGGATTTGACTCTGCAGATCTCTACAACTCATTATACTCAAGAGCAACGCAAAAGTCTATGGAAACCCAGGACACAACACTGCAGAAGCCTGTTTTGCAAACATGAGCAGAAGTCATGTACCTGTAACAGCAGACAGCTGAAACTGCAGATGTCCAGAGGATGTTGCTGAGAGCAAGCTGGAGGTCAGAACTGTTGCTCCAGGCTGATGTAGAGGGAGTGAGAAGTGGAAGCAGGTGGTGTAAAGACAGTCACTACAGACCCAAGGAAGTGTCAGAGGCAGAAGTATACTTGACGCTAAACAGTGAGCAGCATGCTGCCTGGCACTAAGAAATTCTTAGTTTCCTGCACTTATGTATGCTTAATATAGTATTTACCTTACTATCAGAACCAATAGGTACGTTTTCTCCAAGCCCAAACAGATCAAGATAGAATCAGATTCAACAAAATTGCTCAATGACCAGCATAAAAATTGGGATACCAGGCGTCGTCAGAAAAAGATCACCAGAGCTGTGAATACTAACTGTAACTGTTCCAAAGATGAGCTCATGCACCAGCGAGGAGAGAAACAGGGCTAGGACAGAATGAGGATGAGATCAGGAGATTCAACCTAGTGCTCCAATTGGTGCTAGAAAGATGAAGAAGGAAACTTTGCTACCTCTGAAAAAAACAAGTACCTCCTGCAGCAGTTTAACACACTTAGGCTGAACACTCCAGACTTACTTTGCTTTTAAAATCTGGCCAGTGTATACTTGTGCTCAGCCACATTCCCAAAAAGTGTAATGGGTATTGACTTTAAAGATAGCAAAATGATTTTCACACAGTAAACATAGCAAAACACAGTAACATAGTAGAAGAGGGCTGGATGCAGAAACTTCAAAAATTGCACTGCTTAAATGCATAAGATTGGTACAGTAAAACAAAAGAGCTTTGCCTTTCTCCTAGCAACGCTGCTCTTAAAAGCAAGATGTAAATGGTGAGAATGCAGAAGAGGCATGTTATTGATGTTCCACTGTACTGATATTCCACACCTTTCTATCACCATGGATGTGATACATAAACATTACTTAAATATTAAAAAGTACTGAACACTACTTTCTGTTAAGATAAAGAAGCTCTCACAGGCACCACTTCAGTGCAAATGAATGGCTCAGGGAATCTCTATCAGAAGGGTGAAGGAGGGAAGAATGATGACAGTGGGATGAATGATGGTCAAAACCTATGTGATGACTAGAGAACCAAGGGTCACCAAGACATTACCAGATAGATACAATAGCTCACAAAGGCAGAAGTTAGCTAGAGAATCATGCTGTTCTGCGTAGCTACTTACAGGTGAAGTTAGTCCCAGTTTTCTCTTTAGTGGAATAGTTACTCCATTTTCTGAGATTTTTGTGGGCCACCCCTCAGAAAGCAGTGCTGGAAACAAGCACATATATATATATATATATATACAAGAGGCTTTTGCTTTGATAGGAAGAACATAAGGACCATAGAGTTAAAAGTGGACAGGCTTCAGTTTCTCTGTCAGCATGAGGACTGTGCTCACTACAGTACTGAATAAAGCTTCTTAGAACTGTGGGAGAAAATGTTTAGTGTACACTATTCGCTGTGACTCTCTACATGTGCTGGGTGAGTATCCTGTGAAATAGCATGACTCTCCCTGCAGTTACAAAAACCGTAAAGGAACCCTCAACAACTGTTTAGATGAATCTGTTTCACATCCTGAAAGCCTGGAATCACTTTATGTAGTCAGCAGTGGGGCAAAAGATGAATTAGGAATAGCTTCCTTGTGTGTCTGGAAATACATCTGTATTTCATCACATAATGGAATAAACATGGCATAGTTCAAACTCAGGAATCTGTTATATAGATGATGTGTTCATTATAAGTACAAATTAGGAAGCTCTTTTGGGAAGATCAGCCTATTCTGAAGGTCACTGTCAGGTTAGATTTTACTCCAGTTTCTTTTTACCCTGTAACTAACACATCTCTACTCCATGCTCAGCTTTTCTTCAGCTGAGTTTTTATTTATGTTTTGCCTTTTAATTCAAGATAAGCCCCAAACTTAGGCATACATTGCTGTCCTTAGTCTTTACAGCACTTAAAGCCTTGACAATGTAACGTCATACCCAGCGAGAGCTGACACTTGCTCCTGCTGTCACTTCTGCTGCTGCAGAGGGGAGGCTCTGAATCCTGTGCTGCACGTGGTGAGTCCCACTTCCCCTGCTGCTCTGCTTCAGCAACAGGAGCTGCACTTTGCATTTCTGAGCAGCACCACAGCTGTCTTCAGTTGGCTCTCACATCGCAATAAATCGGCATTGCAGCTGTACAGAACTAACGCTCAGCATGAGAAGGATCTGAGAACTTGTTCTGTTAAGAAGTGAAAGAGAAAGGAGTGTGGAGTGGACTAGAAAGGAAGAACTAAGGGGTAAGGTGCAGCTTTTCCAAGAAGAGGGGAGCACAACGGGAAAGGAAAAGCAGGGGAAAAGCAAAGGGATCAGTAGGAAGACCAGTAAAAATGCCAGAAGAAAGACTGAGATGAGCAGAAGAAAAGGAGACAGTGCTAAATGGATAAAATGGATTAATGAAAATCAAAATGTAAATAAAGATGAGTTGGTTTTGTTCTCTGCGGCACCTCACGCTTCTGCCGAGTATCCATTAATTATTACATGAGACCAATTGCTGCACTCCACCAAAGCAGAATAGAGATGTATTTGGATTCCATTAAAACCCTAGGAGCAACTTTGGTGCTGTGATCACATCAGTAAAAGCATGTGCTTGTATTCTCCTTTTAACTGCTTCCATTTTCAAAGCAGAAGAAGTTCTTAAACAGTTTTTTTTCTTTGCTTTTTATGATAGTCCATAGTCTTAAGCTTGATACACACAGAAGACTTGCTCCTGTAAGTCAGTATTTGATGAATAAACTACAAAGAATTCGCTCTCTTTAGAAAACAGCAAAATCCTCAAATGACCTCATATGTGAGCATCATGATGTCACTTGGGACAGTCCATCACATGCTAACTTGTCGTGTATGGTAAGATACTAGGGTTTTTTTTGTTGGCTTTTTTGTTTTTAGGAAAAAAAACCAACTTGAAAGCGTGTTGCACGCCAAAATGTAACTAGCAGAACAGAAGAGTAACGCACTGAATTCTAGGACTTTTCAACACTGTGTTTATTTTATCTGTTTGTGTTTCATGGCTCATTCAAATGTCAGCATGAAAATCACACATATAAACAAACCCCTCTAAGCATTTATGTTTTTTACTGTGCATTTTGAACAAGGTTTTTGATATTTTCATTTTACAATCAATTAATGAAAAACCACTCTGAGCCATAAAGAGTAGATAATGTCAGGTTGTGACAGATGTTTTGTATGTGTGGTGCATTTATTGCAGTGCTTTCACTGGAAACCTGGAAAGAGAAGCTGCAAATAATATTATTTTGTTTGTCCACCATACCTTAAAAATACATCTGGGAGAAAAAAACGCTTAGGAAAACCAAAGAAAAGTCATTCCAGTGGTTAAAAATCCACTGGATTTTTGTGTTTTGTGTTTTTGTGTTACTCTGAAGTAACACAAGCCTCCAACATTTTTGTCCAAAAGAATAAAAAGCTAGGCTCTTTTCTCATTTCTCTTCTAGTTCTCTTTTACAGTCTCACCAAATCTGGAATGCAAGATACCTATTGCCATTTTTCCACTTAAGATACTTGGACCTTCTTGTCACCTGCTGTCTGGATTTCACTGCACATATGGGCTTTGCTGCAGTAAAAATTTCATCATTTCAAAGCTGACAAAAGACCTCATTTTTTTTACCACCCGATCTGCTTTCCCATGAGAGGAAATGCATGTGGTCATGTTTGGATACATTCTCCAAGCTCTAAGCCTTTGGATGTGTAGAGAAGATCCTTCATGGACAGAGCTTCTTTTCCTTTAATTTATGTCTGCCAATGGCTAGAGAACTTAGAGCCTCACCAACAAATGGCAACAAATTCAGATTTTAAACCACCTCTGAGTCATAATCACAATGGGGCAGTGATTGCTGTGGCAGAACGTGCTTCTATATCATAACTTGGATGTTCAAGAGCATTATTTACTTGGATACAGAACATAAGGTGTTTCTAGTGAACTGAACCTGAGGTGACAACAGAGTCAGGAAAAGCAAATTCTAAAAATGATATCTTTATTAATGGGCACTGTGACAATGGTCCAGATTCCCTTCGCAGGAAAGGAAGTCCAGTGAACTGAAGCAACCACAAAAGATAACTATAATTTGTTTTTCTTTAAACACCATCATGTCATTTATTGTTAGAAAAGCCACACAGAGTAAACATGCTTTCCTACGTCAGGTGATTCTCACAGTTTTGACAGAAGCCAAATAACTATCACTGAAGAAAGCCATTATGCAGTGACTAAGCCTTTACTTTCCTTTTACTTTTACTAAGCTTTTACTTTAACAGAGTAACTATTGTTTGTGGTATTGTCCCATAAAACTGTTTTATCCTTGACTACAGGGTTTAATAGGGAAATGGATTTTTTACTTGTTAAAAATGACATCTGCCTAGTCCATAATGTTCCTTCTTCCTTCCTTAAATATATTTTTTAAAAGCTGTATTATGCCAGCAAGTTTTTCTAACAGGATACACATGCTTCTTTCGCTATAAGAAGACAAATTTCAAAATCAAGTTACCCTTGAACTTTACCAAATGGCCCTACACAAAACATCTCAGACTAGCTGATGAAAAGAACGTAAATCTTTTAACATTTAGACACCTGCTTGAGTTCTGCCTTTTCTAACTGAAAATTATAATGACTTTTTCATCAGCCTGCCTCACACTTGCATTACAGCAACATTCAGCGTCAGCAACACAGTGTCACCTAGGGCAGCATGGCTCTGAGAAGCAGAGGGATCAACTGAAAAATCGAATTCCTCTGAGGGTTGCAGTGTAGTCCCTCATGAAACTCATCAGGAATCACAAACACAGCTGCATTAAGGCTCTCTGCACTAAGAGGTAAGCTCTTCCTGACAGCAAATGTTCACTAAGAAAGAGTGAAAACAAGGGAGCAGGAGAGTTTCAGCAGGGCAAGGTAACTCTTCAGCCATGGACTCAAACTGAAACTGTGCTTATGCACAGTCTTCCAGAGGAGTTCTATAGAGGTCATCATCAAAGCACATTAAAGGTGATCTGGGTAGTTACCAACTGTGCACTCTTATTTCAATCAGCAAGCTTGCATAAGAACATTAATGAAATAAAAGCCTTGCAACAGGCAAATACAAAAACCTCAGAGTGTCAGGGAATACTGCCCCGAGAGTGTGTGAGTGTGTCTGGAATTGTCTTACTCTTCCTTGTGCCATAAAATAAGCCTGTAATAATGCAGAACTGGAGACAAGAAGTGGCTCCCAATAAATAAAAAATGAAATTCACTCCCTTCTGCCCTTCTGCATTTAACTAACAACAACAACAACAACAACAACAAAAAGAGAGAGATTTAAAAGTCTCATTGAAACTGTACTGTAGAGCCAAGGAACAAAATGCATCAGAGTGAGAGAATGACAAGATCACTGATAGCTTGAGGGAAAATTTGTGAACTCAAAAACAGAAAGTATTGTGAAAATTAAGCAATTTAATTAACCTAATTCTAGGACACAAATACTTTCTGCAGGATAGTGAAACTGCCTGAATTGATTTCTGTTTGGTTTACAAAGTTATATTGAACAACTGAGCACAACTGCTGTGAAAACAGGAAGAATGCAAATCTGTATACCAATAAGTTAAGACTAACGCACTTGGGTCACTGAATGATGGCACCTATTTGCAAGTTCAGAATAGGAGAAATCATACAGAAGTGAGGGACAACTTCCATTTATTGGAACAGAAGTGTCAACCAGGAATACAAATATCATGTGGACCACAAATATCATGTGGACTCTCCTTTGACTAACAGAAAATACAGTTGAGAAGTGCAGAAACTTCAGAAAGGTGAAAGCTGTGAGAGCCACTGTGATCATCTGGTCAAATAATCCCAGGCTATAAAATTTTAATCTGTAATTTCTACATCCAACCAAGACCAAACCTGTGACCAGTCATAACTTGGTAGGATGGAAGAGCTAATGGCAATATATGCTTGAAAGAAAGATTACTTTTATAGCCCATAAGAAATTGATTGATTCAGTGGGAAGCCATTCATCTCATTTTGCCTTAAAATCAATGGTTCCAGAGTTCGAAGGAGGCATAGAAGCATTGCCAAGATTCTGACACCCAGAAATGTGTTGGATTTAAGCTGGTAGCAAAAATTGCCTGAAGGCCATCATCTTTGGGTTGTGGTGCCCCTTACATACGTTCTGTGTTGCTCATTACATTCAGTCCTTCTATACCTTTATTACAGGGTAGACTCATCTTCTGTATGGGTAATATTCACCTTGGATGCATTATTGCTTTTTCACACATCTTGTGACAAATTTACAAAGAGCTTCTTTATAGATTTTCTGCCACATATTAGAATAGGGAATGTAACTCTATTTTCTTTATGCATATTGTCTCTCATTTGGATTCGGATGCCCTTCACTCCCTAAGCGGAGGGTCAGCTCTTTTCACAGGGAAAAAGTGCAAGACTGTTCTTCTCAGTCCGAAGGGGATGTTATTTATATGGTGATCCTGCTGCCAGTTGGCTCTTCTAGCGTTTACGGTGCTTTCATGAAAGTGCAAAAATAGTTCAATATGACTTTATAAAGCCATGTTGCATAAAATTGTCATACAGTAAAAGACACTACCTTTTCCCTATAATGCTCCATACTCACTCTTTCCTAGGATGTCAGCTTCAGTTTCTAGCACCAATCCACCAAGCGTTAACTCCATGATGTGCTGAACTGATCCACATTGATGGAAAGGATAAATAGAATATTTACTGATTCACCATGTGTGCACACCAGCAGTGGTGGTAATGGGGGGGGAAAGGGAAAATATTTTTTTCCCTGCTCCATGCCCATGGAGAAAACAACAGGAAAGACTGAGACAGAACACTAGAGCTTAATTACCTCTTGATTAACTTATTGTTGTCATTTAGTCATAGGTGGCAGCAGAATAAAGAAGTAAAAACAGTTGCCACATGCTCTTCAGTGGTTATGTAAAACAATTGTTTCATTATTTATGTCAAAAGAGTAGCATATGAAGACTAGGATTCCTTGAAATAATTTTTCTTTTGCTTTTCTTTTCCTAAAGACATCTCTGAATATCTGCAAGTGATTGCTTGATCAATCTAGAGGCCTTCTATGATGGAGTGATAGCATCAGTGGACAAATAGAAGGCAACTGATGCAATCTACCTGGAATTCTGCAAGGCCTTTTGACACGATCCCTCTCCACATTCTTATCTCAAAATTGGAAGGATATGGATTTGAAAAGTGGATAAGAAATTGGTTGGAAGGTCGCAGCCAGGGGATTGCGGCCAATGACTTTGTGTCCAGGTGGAAGCCAGTAACAAGTGGTACCCTCTGTGAGTCTGTCTTGGGACTGCTACTCTTTAACATCATTATCAGTGACATAGATGATGGGATCAAGTACACCCTCAGCAATTATTCTGACGACAACAAGCTGAATGGTGCAGTTGATATGGCAGAAGGAAGGGATGCATTACAGAGGGATCTTGATAAACTCATGGTGGGACCGTATGAACTTAATGAGCTTCGACAAAGCAAAATGCAGTGTTTTGCACTTGTGTTGGGGTAATCCCAGGTATGTATACAGACTGGGAGAAGAAATCCTTAAGAGTAGCCCTGCTGTGAAGAACTTGGGGGTCCTGGTAGATGAAAAACTGAATATGAGTCATATATGTCTTCTTGAAGCCCAGAAGGCCAATGGTATCCTGGGCTGAATTAGAAGAGGGGTGGTCAGCAGTGTGAGGGAGATGATCACCTTCTACTTTGCCCTTGTGAAGCCTCATCTGGAGTACTGAGTCCAGGACTAGGGCACCCATCATAGGAAAGATGTGGAGCTTTTGGAGAGTATCCATAGAAGGGCCACAAAGATGATCTGAGGACTGGAGCACTTCTCTTAAGAAGACAGGCTGAAGGAGCTGGCCTTGTTCAGTCTAGAGATGAAAAGGCTCCAAGGAGACCTCATGATGGCCTCCCAGTATTTAAAGGGAGATTATAAACAGGAGGGGAAAAAAAAAAACCAACCAAATTTTTACAAAGATAGTGATAGGACAAGGAGGAATGGTATTAAACTAAAGGAATGAAGATTTAGATTAGATATTAGGGGAGGTTTTTCAATGAGAGGGCGGTGAGGTGAGAGGTTGTGGATGTCCCATCCCTGGAGGTGTTCGAGGCCAGTCTGAACGGGGCTCTGGGCAACCTGATATAGTGCTTGATCTAGCAGTTGGCTGGCAGCAGGGGTGGCTGGAACTTGTTGATCCTTGAGTCACTTCCTATCCAAGCCATTCTATTATTCTATGATTTCTTCTTTCAGATATTCTCCCACTCTGATTTCTTTTCCAGAAGACCTAAATCTGATGAATCTCTCAATGAGAGTAGGACATTGTAGTGACACAGATGCTTATACATGGCAGTATGGAGTTTTATCAAAAGAAACAGAAAAACTGTAGTGATCTCAATAAATTTCTAGCTACTTCAGTTTTAGTGCTTTGTTCTGGTGTTGTTTTGATCTTCTTCATACAGTTTTCCTACTCGAGTTTGACACAGCAAACACTACAGACAAAAAGACACAATCTGCACCATTGGTAGTTCTGCTGGAAAGCTCTCTCCATAACTAAAGAATCCAAAAATGCTCTGAACTACCACTGCTTCCCAAACCAGCCCCAAATTTCAGCAGTGGTCTCTATACTTCTCAAGCTACATCAACCACAGGCTACTTCTAAATGTTGGCGGTGAAGTGGGCAAAAAAACCTTGAATACTTGCTCTCCTGATCTCATGTGTCAGCCAGAAAGAGATTCTTGTATCCTATGTACTACTCAATCTCTTGTGATTAGCCACTGTACTTCTCACAGTATTATGTGTTTCCTTTCTGCCAACCTCTTCCATTCACCAACCAATCCAGCCTTCAGGTTTTTGCCAGTTGACCTTCAATTCAGCAGTATCTTCACTTTTGAAGCTCTAGTCCCCTTGAATATCTGTAGCTTCACATATGCAACAATTCTGTTCTGTTTCAGCACTGCAGAAGATACAGGAAGCAAAGGATTGTCCAGAGCTTCTATAGCTGTGGCCAGAAAGCATACGAATAGTGAATGGTTGCTTACTGCAAAATGAAACTGATCCTTCAAATACATCACAAAATCTATGGAAACATTCAGCTAAGCTTTCTACTACTAAGCAATTCAATGACAAAGTGGCTTCAGAGTTAAGAACTACTTTACCTTTCTATGTGAGCAAAATTCATAAGCGCACACACAAAAAGAAAAGACTGTCAGATAAAACAGACCCTCACACACTTATTGCCTCTGGCATAGAATTCTGTAGTCCATTTATCAGCTGTCTCTGGGTCACTGTAACTGCAAAGAGCTTTTAATGCCCTGGGCCCATCTTCCTCAATAATGCTAAAATGCAGACGTTGTAGATGTAGGTTAAAAGATATTTTTAGAATATGTACGTATCTCAATATCAAGTTATATGAACTACTACTGAAATGTAAATAATTTTCACATTATTTAAATCAGCATACATCAAACTGATGGATACTGAACGTGCAGTAACATATGCACTGTTAGGCTACCATGTACAGACTGGAATAAGTATTTGCACATGTTTTTTTGAATGTAGCTTGCAAGAGTCTTTTGTTTTTGAAGGGACAATACACCAAGTGTTTCAGTATGAGAGATCTGGTTGGGATTGAGAATGTTTATCCCATGTATTCTTACTATTCACATAACCCACAGATGAGTCCAAGACACAAATCCAGACTAACACACTGTACAGAAAGCAAAAGAAAGCTTGTTTCTACCACCAGAGAACATCTTTATCTTGTTATCATAAGCTACATTTCAGAGAGTGGCCACTTCTCTATTTTTAAACCTGTTTACTATGGGAAAGTTCCAGTTCTAACACAGGCCTGTGGATGTCACTGTAATGTATGCCTACTATCACTGTAGATGAAAGCCCTCAGAAAAAAATGTAAATTGTAATAAAATTGCCAGATATTCAATAACAAACTGTTACAGCTTTCAAATGACAGGGAAGTTCTGGCCCAGAGCAATTTGACATAGCTTCAGTGTTGGTCCTGATCTGTATGCTAGCATTGAAACAGATGACCTCAAGAGGTCCATTTTGGACTCAGTTTTATTATTTCAAAAAATTATAATTACCAAAGTGAAATATAACCACGTTGAAAGTTTATGGAATACTGATTTATACCTTCAAATTTCAACGTGTATGCATGAGGAGGCAGGTCTTTAAACTACAGATGGGAACTTCAGAGAGCTGGGCAATCACAAACCACGTGAAGTTTAACAAGAGCAAGTGCCAGATTCTTTACCTAGGAAGTGGCAACCCTGGCTTATATAGACTGGAGGATGAAAAGATGGAGAGCTGAAGGGAATTTGAGGGTCTTGGTCTACAGTATACCTGGGCAGCCACAAAGGCCAACCGCATCCTGGGGCGCATCAAGCACAGCACTGTTAGCTGGTCAAGGAAAGGGATTGTCCCACTCCACATTGCACTGTGCTATACCTCAAATGCTGTATGCAGTGTACAAAAAGGACCTAAAACTATTAGAGAGTTTCCAAAGGAGGGCTAATGATGATGGTGAAGGATGCAGAGCAGAAAACATTTGAGGAACAGCTGATGTCCTTAGGTTTGTTCAACCCAGAGAAGACTGGGGGGAGTCCTCATCTTCCTGGGGAAGCAGAGGCTCCATTGGGGGAACAAAGGGGCAGGCACCTGTCTAATCTTGCTGACAACAGCAACAGGACCCAAGGGAATGGTATGAAGATGCAACAGAGGAGGATCGTGGTGGATATCTGGAAAAGGCTCTTCACCAAGAGGGTGTTTGGGCACTGGAGCAGGCTCCCCAAGACAGTGGTCATGGCATCGAGCTTGCCATGGTTCAAGAAACATCTGGACGATGCTCTCAGGCATATTGTCTAATTTTTGGGTGATCCTGAGAGTTGGACTTGATAATCCTTATGGATTCCTTCAACTCTATGATTCTAAAATGGAAGTAAATTGCATAGTTTCCACTGATTTCAGTGGAACGCGCTGTCAGTCTGAAAGGTCTTCCACCACATGAATATATAGTGGTAAAAATACTGCATGTGAAGATAACTAGAAAGACATGTCCGAGTGACCTCTAGGGTACTGATGTTGTTCAAATGAAGCTGTCTTTTTCAACCCTGAACACTGAGCGTTAATAAAAACTAACTCTGATATACCTAAAGGGTGGGTAAATACGATCTATGTATTACTGATGATAGGAAGAGAAGCTGAACATAATGATTTACCCAGTTAAAAATACAGCACTAGCAGAGTTACTGAAAGACAGCAGTCCTGATTTCATGCTCCCTTCCTTCCTTCAGCACTGGGATGAAGGTGAAACGTCAGTAAATGAGAACTACTGCAAGCTACTGCTCAGCAGGCCAGAAGTCCTTTTAATGCCCCAGCATGGAAGGAACAGTTTATAGCTTTCATACAACCTTTGACGCCCTATTTGCAACTTTGAGAGATGGCTGCTGTAATTTGTCCTAATGCCCATTCCCAGCCTTGCTCACGAATTCAGTTTCACTGCAGTGTCTATATAATACCTTAAATGCTGGCAATATAGTCTCCATTCAGCAGTTAAAGCAAGTATGGAGTGTACTGTAGTAAAACAAACAGCTGTACCCTACACAGAATAGTTCAAACCTCCAAATGAAATACTGAAATGAATCTCTACAGTGCGTCTAGCTTTATTGCACAGAGAGATGAGTCCATGAAGACCATATACACAGAAGCATTATTTTTTGATGGAAGTATAGTACTTCGCTGTTAGAAAAGCAGTTTTGACTGGTTTTCCTGTGCTCTTCTTGTAAGTACCATGTACCCAGCTGTCCCTTTTATACAGCTTTATGTATCATTCTATGTATTATTTATCCTTCGATAAGACAGAGGCACACAGGAGTCAGAACTCGTTTACATATCAGTTATGTAGTAAGTTACTGCTGCTATTGTGTAAAAGGTACTTTTGTTTACTCAGCAGTCCTATAATCCACTGATGATAAAAAAAGTCTCAATTAAGAGACAGTTGTAATATTTTCCCTTAAATATATTATAGTACTATATTGATTTAATGGCCTGTTAATTTTAAAGTGTCTGTTTTGAAAATAGTTGCACGTAGTTGCCTTTATTATTAAAAAAGCATTGTCGAGTGTAGGAGTATGGAATTGGAGTACTCACGTTAAAGAAAATTAAGGCAGAATGTTCATCTTCTTAACTCTAATAGACACTTGTTCTTCATCTTTTTCTTTTCAAACATAAGAAAGCTCAAAATACTTAAACCAGGTTTAGTTGAATAAGAGAAAATAAGAGGACTGCCATACAGAAAATGACTAAATTATGCTCAGTTTAGGGGTTCCACTTTTCTCTTTTGCCTCAGGCTTTTGGGACATTAAGACCATGTTATAAATCCTGGTCAGTGCTTTCTTCTAAAGAGCAGAAATGAGAGTTTATTAGCATCACAGCAGTTGCCTCAATAATGACAAAACAGTTGCTCATTACTGCTCATTAGATTCATATTAGATTCATTTGCAATAGCAATACATCTTCTATTCATATTCAATTGCAAAACAACAGATATGATTTGACACCTGCTGTAGTACAGAATTCATTAGGAAGTAATAATACAAATAGGAATTCAACGGATGGACTGATGGGTCTAAAATTTGTCATTTAATGTAGAATTTATATAGGATAAATACCACAGCAGGCAATCAGCTTTTTCAAATCATATGTGCTGCAATAAAATAATTACACACACAGAAGTACATATGCAAAGAGCAGACATACAAACATACATACAAAAAGAAAACTAGCAGTACCATATGCAATATGCTATGTACACAATAAAATAAATGAACTCTTTCCGGCAAAATCCCTAAAATACAGATTAATGTAGTTATTAATTTCTAGAACTAGGGAAATTTAAGAATTTCCTCAAAGCATTAAGTAAATACGTAAACAGGCCATATGTTCCCTTGAAAATGTCTGGGCCAAACAGAGCACAGGATCTTACTGAAACAGTGCTTAAATGCCATTGCCTGAATTTACTTGACTCCTGACTAGTGCATAGCCATTGTTGTGTCACTGTACATAACAGTGCTTAACTGGGCTGTAATCTCTCCTTTCTCTTGTCAGCAAATCTTGTCAGCCAAAACAAAATTATCTCAAAACTCAGTTCTTGCCTTCCTTCCTGTGCATGGCATGAGAGTATACCCAAATAACAGGTCTTCATGTCATGGAGAAGTAGAAGGATATGCTGATTTCAAAACCTAACCCTGCTTCCCCTAAAATAGTTCATATTACCCTGGACCTCATAATCACCTTTCATGATATTTCTGATGTTATTCCTTAATGTACAAAACAAAACTTCTTTTTGTACCTCTCTCTTACAGGGACCTTCTTTCAGCAAAAGAGGTCTTCCTCCAACACAATATACTTTTCATCTAGTTCTGTTTTCCACAAACAAACAACAAAAACCCATAACAACAACAACAACAAAAAACAATGCAGCAAACCCACACCACAGCATTACCCTTCTCTCTGAACCATTTTAGAGATACTGCTCACGATTTAACACTGAAACGTAGAAGATAGTAAAGATGTAAACACCAAATACATATTCTAAACTTCACAATAAAAGCACAGCTAAGGATAGAAAGACCTGCAGAGATTCTAAACTGGTAAACCATGCTGTATGGGAACTGCTGAGTCACAGCCTGAACCTCTGATTGATCAACTGGAGAAAAGCCCCAGTCAGCCCTGACAGCACAGGTGAAGCTCTACCCGTCTTAGACCTCATTAAAGGGCTGACTGCCACTGGGGAAGAATCCCTTAGTAGAGATCCTTTCTTTTTGGAGTTTTTCCTGAGCTCTTTGGAGCTGGGTGAGCATTCTTCTTCTTTTGTAAGATCTTCTCATTGTGCTGGTCCTGGTGCCATTACACATGCTACAATCCCATCAGCTCTTGTAAAGTACAGCCCTTTAGACTGGCTGAAAGGCAGTGCATCACATTATTGACTTTCTTTCCTCTTGCTGGAAGAACGCTTATTGCAAAGAGCACGCACTGCAGGACAGTTTCCAGTTTGAGGACTGTTACATGTGATTCAGTTTAATTTCAGTCCTCCACATTAGATCTAAATGCCAACAGCCCAAGATCTGAAGCCACATTTGGTCTTAAATGCTGTAGCCACTTTTCTGTCAAAATACTGTTTTTATCATAGTTTGCCTTAAAGCCCTTCTGCTTTACTCCCCTGGAAGGAAAGATACCTGCTGAAAGACTATGCAGGTCTACATTTGACTGGTGTTAGAAACCTTACACAAACATGGCCAGTATGCATTCATTCAGCTTAAGGTGGGAAGGCAGTAGTTATTTATCTTCCTGATAAACTTTCATATCTTTTATCTATATAGAATTTCTATGTATTCTCTAGAGAGAAATCATATCTCCTGATTGTCAAGCTTATTTAGCCTCATAAACTTAAGATTCTGTCCAATATACTATTTTCTGAGTTGTTTTGTAAGAACAGCTTTCCTTCCACGTAATCGATGTCTCTGCACTTTGGCAAAAATCAGGAAATTTTGTTCTGCATTCTTGTATCAAGACTCTAATTGCTCACATCTTTATATTCACCAGTAAACTATGAGGAGATTTCTGCTTTGTTGCTGTTGCTTGGCAAATTAGCATCACTGAATTAAGGAGGACCACAAGTAGATTCTTAGTAAATGTTAGGGGTACAAAAAAATAAAAATAGTGTATTTTTCATAATCTCTGCAATCTCCCTTTTCTTGCCCATTTTTCCACCCCTTTATATTTCTTGTGCTTATCCGCACATTGTCCAGGTTAATTAATCATTTCCCACATGTTCCTGTACTAAATGCCTTGCTGAAGTCCTGTTGAATCAGAAATCCATATGAATTAGATGTACTTCTCTTGTCTAGCACATTTGTTATCTTAGCAAAGAAACATATCAAGGTAGCTGCATTTTTTCCTGTTTTCCATTTATCCTCACAAACCTTTGTTATTCTTTCTTTCAAAGTTTTCTTCAAAGCTGCAAGCTGGTTAAGTCACACTGCCAAATTCTGAGTTGCTCAAACCATTTTCTCTCCTTTCTTAACTTATTTTCTGTGTAGTAATATGTCACTCTAGACATTTATTTTCTTTGCTGTCTGTGAACTGTGGAATGGAAGTTGTAATCTTCCTTCTTGACTTATATCACCTGACACAAAATATTCAAAACATGCATTAAACAGAAAGACTGCTCATAAAAATAGTGTTTATAAAAGACTTACAAGTATTCCTCCTCTATGTAAGTGGGCAGCATTTTCTCAGGACCTCTGGAAACCATGCAGCATTATTTAAAGGTTATTTCAACCTACACTCTCCTATCCCTCCCTGTCATAAAATCATATATGCTTACTCTGCAGGAAACATTTAAAAACAACAGGTCTTTTCTGCTTCAGCCAACCATTAGGACAGCATTTCTGGACCTATGTTTACAAGAGTTGCTATAAACACAAATAAATAAAAATAGTACACACTCTAAGCAAAGCCTAAATACAATAAGCTAACTGCTTTCAAAGTGAACTACGAAGGAAACTATTGCAGAAAGCAGAGGACAATACTGCATCTATTAACCAAAACTGCCAAATTGTCCAATCTGTCTCCTTTCCCAACGATGATTCTCTGCATGGAACTGACTGCATGGCAGTAGATGGTAAAGCATTATCAGGTAAGGACTAACCATTCCATTCCAGCATTCTGGGCGTGCTGGAAAAGGGATGCATCACTATGTTATTAGATTTATTATACAGTCCATTTGCCACTTCACCACTATTTAATTTTTTTTTTTTAAACCAAATTGAAAGCAGTCAGAACAGTCATTAAAATGCAACAGCTTCCTAATTTCTCCTGGGGAAGAAGGTATCGGCACCCTGCCTTTTTCATTTGGGATGTGATCTGAGAAATAACAATGCAAATATATTAATATTGCATGGTCAGGGCTATTTTCTATTAATATGCCATTAATATAATGACCTTTGTACTACATTTTCAGATTATGAGGATCAATATTTATTCTTAGGTCAGGGGAAAAAAATAATAAAAAAAAAAATCAATCTTGCAGTAAAATGAGTCGTATTTAATATATCACATCATAATAATTAAGTTTATATATATAAAGTAGCACTGATAGGTGAATAATGGGTGCTGTGATGGATGAGTTTCCTTTCCCAAACAGCTTTATGTAGATAAAGCTCAGAAATTGAAAGACCAAATTAAAGCACGCACCTTTCTTCCTAAGTGCATTGCCAAGCTTCTAGTGCTACTATTCCTGTAATTCCTTCATTTTCATCTCTAGATAGACATTAGATCTTTTCAAAAGATAAGTAACAGAGATCGCAGGAACTAAACAGCCTTTCTTGTTGTTTGTGCCAGCCTTTGTGCCTTGGACAAGATGTACAAGAACGTCAGTGGATAAGAACATACTTATTTTCTGTGATCACCAGCTTCATGTGTTTTCTGTGTGCTCCATCTGCACTTGTTTTTGGAGGGAAAACAACGAGAGAAAGAAGAACATATATCTGAACTGCCCACGTTGGAAAACTGATTCTAATACTTCATGCATTTCGTGATAATGTAGGGAAAGTGTTTCCCATCATAACAGCAGTAGCAATAGTATGAACACAGTAACTCTTAAAACAAGCCAACTGGATTGCTTCACATGGATAAAGTGAGACAGGTATGAAATTATTCCTTTAACATCAATTAAGAGCAGAGCCAGGATTAAGATTACTAGAATTACTCCCATAAGGAAAATCATTTCTGATCTCCTTTACTTTAACCACTTGACACTTTGCTCTTTCTGAAAATACAATCCACCCCCACAACAATAAAAAACAATAATAAACATTAAGTTCTAGCATATTTTTGAATTAAATAAGTGTGGGTAAAAACCATTTCTTTTCAATGCTTGTAAATAATTTCCTTCTAAAGGTACGAGAAGTAAAATCCCTGACGTACAAAAAGAGATAGGATATGCACCCATGTTCATATCTTTTTAGTTAAAGCAGTAGGAACTGGTAGATAAGTCATAGAGGCTAAAACAACCCCTCTAGGACTATCTTTGCTGGCCTGGCAAAGGGCAGTGTGGGAGTCAGTCATTTATTCATTTAGGCTACTTGGCATTAAAGCAAATGTCACATATTGCCATTGACATCTCCTGTATTTTAGTAGAGCATTTCAAGTAATTTGTTTGTAGATTTATTTTTAAGGTGAATGTTTTAAGATCTCTTTTTTTTTTTTTTTTTTTTGCATTTTCTTTAGAGAGAGGCCTAATTTCTTGCCTGTCTTTTAAAGGTCTCAGCTGTTTCTTCTGCTCTGTTTAACACATAAAAGCTTTACTACTTTGAACTTATCGCGAGATACAAAATACAAGAATTGTCTACATACAAAACCTTAATCAGTCAGGAAGTTGGTAAATTATGTCTTCATGCCATCCATATTGAGTGTCCATTACTCCTGGACATAGCACATTAACTGACTCATTAGCTATTTCAAACCATATGGACTTAGGTTTTGGGTGGGCTGCTCTGATAATATCCTGAGGTGAGCTTCCTAATTATTGTAATTATGTGATCTCAATCATGGGGCCAGTCACACAAAATAGTGTCAAGAGTCTTTAAAATGGAAGTCGGTGCACCTAGACAGTGACTGAGTTGAGCAACATGCCCCCTAGATGTTGGAGATCCCTTGATACTGCAGAAAGTAATTACTCTAAAAGTTCTAAGAAATAGGAAGCAAGAACAGTAACAATAGAATTAGCACAGGTACACAGAAATCTGCACTGATGCACAAACAAATGGATTTCTCTGTAGTAATTAGGGAAAGTGATTTCTTGTTTGTGGTTTTAATACAGAGATGTTACATCTGTACTGTAAATTTTGGCATGGTACCTTAAACAACACAGACATCTGGATTGGAGGGGGACAATTAACATTTGTTAACAAAACAAAATTAGTGAAAATACTAAAATGACAGCGTTAAGTATCACAGAAGTGTCACAATGCAACAGTGAGAGAAGTTATAAATTGCTCACCTAATGCAACAAATCTAAGATTTGTGCATGTATAACTGAAGTTACAATATTAAACTTTAGATATGAGAAAATAGAAGAAAAAAATACAATAAATAGAACATATTGTATGCTAAAACATAGGTATACTTTAAAACAAAAATACAAACAAACAGCCTTCAAACATGGATAAAAAATTTGTTGTACTTTTAATACCTGAAGAAAGCTCTGGCTCTCTGATAATTTCACTGCATTTTTAACACTTAACTCATATTAACAGCACAATGCTTTTTGTCAACCTCTGAAACTTACTCTGTCAAGGGAGTTAGGAGTAGAGCAATGCTTCAGAGACAAAGAGCAGGATAAAACTTGTGGCTTAACCAGGCAGGTGCTGAGCACCACACAATTGTTTGCTCCCTCCCCTCTTCCCAGTGGGATGGGGGAGATAATTGGAGGAGGGAGGGGAGTAGAATTTGTGGATGGATTGAGATAAAACTATGTTCTAAGATAGAGGAAAGGATAATAATTATAATAAATATACATAAATATACATATATAACAAGTGATTCACGAGGAATTGCTCACCACCCCTGATCCGTGCCCAGCTAGCCCCCCGAGCAGTGGAAGAGAGCCAGATCAACTTCCACCCCCTTCAAAACACCTTCTACTTGATGTCGTATGAAATGGAATATCCCTTTGTCCAGGTTAAGTCAGCTGTCCTAATTCTGTTCCCTCCCAGCTCCTTGGGCCCCTTGCTGCAAATAGTTTTGGCTCTGTACAATGCTGTTTAGCGGTGTACAGTGCTGTACAATGCTATAAACATCAGTGTTATCAAATTTCTTCTTTTCCTAGAACCAAAACATAGCATCCTACCAGACACTCTGAAGAAAATAATCCTATTCTAGATGAAACTAAGACAAAACTCAAGTTTGTACCTTCCACTTTTCAGAGTACCTCTTAGGTGCTGTATGGGAACTGCTGAATCACAGCCTGAACCCCTGATTGATCACCTGAAGCAAGCAATGAGCCAGCCACGGGAGTATAGGTGAAAGCAATTCACCTGTGCTGCCGGAAGGGGTGGAGCCTGGCTGCACCTCTCCTAGACCCATTTAAGAGCTGACTACCAGGGGGGAAAGATCTCTTCTGGAGATCCACTTCTATGTGAGTCCAGGATATGGATGAATGTAGCTATCTTTTCTGTTTTCTGCTTTGGTGTAACAACTACATAGCCAAGCTCTCTGCTATACTGTAATATCTGTATATTCATTGATTGTACAGATGCCTATAAATTGAAGAAGCCAGATACTTAATAGCATGGTGCATCTGAATATACAGCTAGATAGTGAAACCAGGTATTCAAGAGTTACTTAGGGAACTAACCTTGTTTCACAAACTGAAAGGACTTCTGCTGGTAACTAGATAGCTACAGTCAACTTATGGAAGAGCCATCTTAGGCAACATAGCACCACTGTTCTCTTTTTCAGGAGAACAATGGTATTAACAACTGCATTGATTCTGCAGAGAAGCTAGGATTTGCTCATACTTCACGTAGCAACATATGGAGGGGAGATTAAGGTTGGACGTCAGGGGGAAATTCTTTATAGAGAGAGTGGTGAGGTACTAGAACAGGCTGCCCAGAGAGGTTGTGGATGGCCCATCCCTGGAGGTGTTCAAGGTCAGATTAGATGGGGCCCTGGGCAGCCTGGTCTAGCATTAGGTGGGAAGGGGGTTGGCGATTCATGATCCTTGAGGTTCCTTTCAACCCTGGCAATTCTGTGATTCTGTAATACGTATTGCAAGAAATACAAATTTAAAAGAAGCCTGTCAATATTGGAGCCATTAATACCAACGTGCAAATAGCCTGTTGCACCACTTGTAAAATACTGCTCAGAGTTTGCACACACCAAGCTGCATGCAGGATTGATTCCTAATGAGAAGGGCCCGTGGCTCTCAGCTGTTTGCAGCAATATGCCATTAATAAGTAAAATAACAATAATTTGATTTTCAGTGCCTACGTCTTGAGCCTCAAAGGCTGACATCTTTAGGGAGTATGTGTTTATTAGAACAATAGTATAATAAGCACTATTTGCAGTAGTAAAATACACACTAGGAGGAAAAGGTATGCTTATCCCTCGCCTTTTATTCAGACTAGATATGTTACTATAACTTGATTAGTAAGCCTTATAGTTCTCCTTTCACCTAGCTAAAAAAAATTAAAAAGAAAAAACAGAAAACTTCTCAGTAGAAAAAACCTGTTTCTGTCAAGGCATAAGGTATGCGACTGAGGTCATAGTCAGTTATGTGCTGGCAGGATTTGTGTATTTTTATTCTTATTAGCGTACATACTTTTCTCCTGTAAGGATTCTTGAGCTTAGCAACAATGCTGGCTGTCTTACCTTGAAGGAAAATAGCTTCCATCATAATCGGTGTTTCTGCAAAAAACAAAAGAGCAAAAAATGAATAATCAACAGCAAAACAAACAAACCACACCAGAGAAAACACAAATAAATAAATATTTTAGGCATTCATAAACCCCTTCCATCACAGTCTAAACTGCTAATTTGAAGCTACTGTGAAAGGGAAATTGAGGCTTTAACCTGACTAACCAAGCTCATGTTTCTTGAGAGGTTTGCTGGCTGATAATAAGTGAGGTTTTCTCAGTCCTTCCCACAGAACACAGCAATGCTCTATTTATAGGGTGAAGATGACCTACTGTTGCTTCCTAATCTGTTCTTTTTTTTTTCCTCAGGTAAATTTAGTGAAGTTTATTGCTTTTTAATTGGTTACATATGTATGCTTATTTCTGGAGCAGGCAATTTACTGGCAAATTTGGTGTCGGCTTTTTTATTTTCTATTTGCTGTGGTTCTTTATTAATAAGCCCCTTGATTTAGATAACAAACATTCTTCAGAAGTACTTTGGTATGCTCAAGAACTTTTTGCAGTAAATCTTTATGATAACTGTAATTTTTATTGTATTTCTATGCATTTATTTCTGAAGGTTTTTAACTCTCCAAATGATGATGAAAAATGTTTAAGTCTTGGGTGTTCTTGTTTTGTTTTTTAGCCTTGTCTAGGCTGAATAAGCCCAACTCGTTCAACCTTTTTCATAGGTATTGCAGCCCTTTGATCATCTTTATGGCTCTCCTCTATGGCCATGTGGCCTCTGTGGCCCTCTAACAGCTCCACATCCTTCTCGTGCTGGGGATGTAATACTGCAGATGGGGCCCCACAAGGGCAGAGTTGATGTGAAAAAAACAAACACTTCTTGTTTCTGGGATCTCTCTCCTCTGACTTGTAGAGAATATGCTTTATACATACCACATTAAATTTTACAGCTTGTAAAACACTTAGTAAAGACGGGAGAGATTTCAGTCTTGTCTCTGCATGAAAACCTAGATGGTTGTGAACCTAGAACTTGTTTTAAGTAGCACAAGACAACTTTTTTACAGCTGTTGGGGTCTAAGTCTACCACCTATGCTGTATTTCTGCTGCATGAGTCACTTGGATGTTACGTATGTAGCCTGAGTAAGTTTTCAAAACCAATAACGTGGTATATGCTACCAGCAATGAAAAGAGCCCTTACACTGTAAGGTCCTTACTGTGTTTTATATAAGTCCTTACTTTTTTTCTTCTCCTCTAGTAATGCTGATACATGCTTTGCAGTCATAATCTGTTACTTGCAAAGTGTAGACACTGAATATGATCTGGATTTTGCTGCTTCTCTTGGAATCATCCTCCCCAGCAGGGCCTTGATCTGTTGGTTAAACCTTTTAGTAATTACATGGAAACTGTGAAGGTCCATCTAGAAAGAAGAGCAGCTGAACAGTAAAGTGACTAGTGCCCTTTTTTTTCTAAAACAGTCTGAAGATGAGATCCAAGGTATGCCTGGTGTATGGATTGGTGATAAAATGCACAGATCTTCACAGATGAAGCCATGGGAAATGAGATTTCAGTGCCTTTGACGTGAAGCTGTAAGTTGAAGCCTATGTGGTAATGAATCCGATCAACTCCTTTTATACAGGCGGGATCAACTCTTTGAAAGGGTAGATAACTGCAGGACGAGGGGAAATGGTTTTAAGTTGAGGGAGGGCAGATTTAGGTTGGATATCGGGGGAAGTTCTTTGCTATGAGAGCAGTGAGGCGCTGGAACAGCTGCCCAGAGAGGCTGTGGATGTCCATCCATTCCTGGTGGTGTTCAAGGCCAGGTTGGATGGGGCCTTGGGCAGCCTGAGCTGGTATTAAATGTGGAGGTTGGCGGCCCTGCATTGGTGGGGGTTGGAGATTCGTGATCCTTGAGGTCCCTTCCAACCCGGGCCGTTCTGTGATTCTGTGGGAACGGCACGGCGCGCGCTGAGGAGAGCGCCCAGGGCGGGAACGGCGGCCGCAGGGCGGGCGGGAGGAACAGAAGCGGCGGGCGGGCAGAGCGCGCGGCCCGGCCGTGGTTGTCCCGCCCCGTCCCCGCCCTGGGGTTTCCCTCAGGAAGGCGGCGTGCCGCCCGAGCGAGGCCTGCGGGAAGTTCTTTGCCGGGAAGTTGGTGAGCGGAGGCGGGGGCGGGCGGCGGGCGCTCAGGGGGTTGCGGGGCGTCGGCGGTGGGGACGTTGGCGGCCGGCTGAGGGGGGGTGTGCGGCAGGCGGGGCTCGGTGCCTCCCCAGCGGCCGCGGAGTGCTGGGCGCCTTCCTCGGGCCCAGCCGGCGGAGGATCTCGCTTTTCTCGGAGGAAAGTCAACTTTTTTTTTCCCTCTTTCCTTTCATCCCCTCAAGGTGCGATGCCGCCCAAGGAGCGCGGCAGGGGCAAGCTGCCTGTTCCTCTGCCGAGAGACATGATCCTGAAGGACACCGAGGGAAAAACGTGGAGGCTGGGCAGCCAGATCGGCCAGGGCGGGTTTGGCCTGATCTACTTAGGTAAAACGCGGTGCATTTAGGTAAAACCCACAGTAATTATACGAGCGACGTGTGAGTTTCCTCTTGACTTTCTCACGTGAATCAGAGGCATTAACCGCAGGAGGTATAATTGCCAGTCGTCATTTGTTTGTGTTTATTCAGTACGTGTGTTTCTGTACTTCCTTCAGAAGAAGCTTTCGCTTGGTGCGAGTGTGGCAAGGAGTGAGTCATTGTGAGGCACTTTGTAAAGCATTTCGGGTCACTGGCAGAGATGTTGCATATGCAGGCAGCTGTTGCTGATCTTTAGGAAAGAACAAATCCTGTTTTCAAGGCAGCATTATAAGTTTTTTTTTTCTTTCTACTGCATGTGTGCAGTTCCTGTCACTCTGAAGAAAAGCAAAAGATGCTTTTTTTTTTTTTGCTTTACTAAACAAAAGATGTTCTGCACAGAGGTTCTTCTTCACCTCTGTGAAACCACACTGAGTGTAGCATTGCCCTGCAGACCTGAAAGAAGTTGTCCATCAGTGTCAGACTGTAGGATCAAGCACCTGCTGCATAAAGAGATGCATTTTCTTTGTAAGGATTAGTGTGTTTCCTCTTGTCATATTTGCAGTCATAAATGAGGAACTTGCGTGCCACTGTTCTTTCAGTAGCAGACTTACTATGATCTTTGTTGTGACTGGTTAACTCATTGTGCTTGTCTGTTTCCAACTGTTTGGGAACGCTTGCACCAAACTGTTCTTCCTTTCCTTCTTTTTTTTTCCTCTTGTCTCTTATGGCTAATCTCAATAGAATGTCAACTAAAGACCCATCTTTTGTTCCATGATGTGATGATCCCATATGTGATCAGGTGTTGCCTAGAGAGTTGTAATTCCAGCTAGTAATGTGTGGCTGTAAATTGAAGGGGAGTGGACAGTTTTTCTTGCACACTTGGACTTCAAGTTTGTATGGGAATTTATTTTTTTATATTTATTTGTTTATTGGAGAGAGGGTGGGACTGGAGCCATGTGTAGGCACTGAGATTTCAGTGTTAAAGAAGAAAAAGAAAAAAAAAACACTGCTTCTGCTTTCCTACAAAGTAAACACAGTCATTGGAAAAACTTCAATAAAATTAGAAAACTAAGGCTGTGTTTGTTCGGTAGTTTGTTGTAACAATTATATGAGTAACTGGCAATAGCTGCTGGCTGTGGCCTACATCTGCCCTATATTTAAATTGAGGGTTTTTTTGTTTTTTCTTTTTTTTCCACTTTGGACTAGTTTTGGTGTGGTCTGCTGCACAGAATTTCCTGAGTGTGTGATTTGAGGGCACTGGAAGAAACTGTTTTGAATCCTTATGTTTGTGTTAAGAATTCGAGTGTATCTGGTGGGCTTCTATAGTTTCATTTCTTCTGAATTGATGCAGTTCACATGTACCTAATGGCTCTGCAAACTGAACTAGTGGGGATGATAAGAGTTTCAGCTATCTGTGGCTAGAGGAGGCAAAGGCCAGCATGCTAAGAATATTTACATTCTCTTTCTTTTGATGTGTATGATAGCTTTTTATGACCTTCTCTATACTGTTGGTTGTTCACATTTGAGAGTTGCTGTGCCTAGAAAAAATACGAAAAATGTTACCATAAGAAAACAGATCTTGGCAGGAGCTAAGAAGTAAAATTAAGTTACTTCTGGATGTTGCCATTCAAGGATGAATCGTGGGAGAGTGTACAGGGATGTCAAGTGGGGGTCAGGATCCAAAGGAATGGCAGACAGAAGCTTTGAGGATGGTCTGCAGATGCAGTGCAGAAACTAAGGCTGTAGCTATGGGTGTAATTCAGGCCAAACAGAAAACGTTCCTGCCATTTACAGTCAAATTGCAGTGGACCTTGTGTGTGGTATAGCACATGGAATTCAGTTGGTATCTTATAGATTTTATTAGTTATTTGCCTGATTGTTCAGACTGCTGAGATGATTTCACGTATCGTGATGGTTGTTGCAGTATGAGTCCCACTGAACAGGCACAGGAGATAATAAGTGGATTTGCTGAGAATGAGAATACAGCCTGAAACCCTTGGTATTGCAATTAGATGTTTTGTCATAAGTGACACCATACTGAAGAATTACAGCTGCCACTTATAATGGTGTTTGTGTTCATTTAATTTTTTCTTTTAGGATGACAGTGAATGTAACATGTAGGACTGAACTGAAGGCTTTGTTCCCCTTATACCTTATCTTACAATTAAAAGAGGTAATGGGCAAAACATATCCTTGTATTGACGCTGAGTGAAGCTTTCTTGTTTTGTCCACATCCTTATCTTAGATGCATGTTCATATTTAGTAACGTATACCATATCCCTACAAAAGAGAGTCTGAATGGCAAGGAGAGTGAAGTAGATGATGATACACAGATTATTGGTGCTGAGCCAACTTCTTTCTCTATGCTTTTCAGCCTAGTTTCTAATAGGTATGCAGCAAAATGTGAGAGTGGCCACTAAAATTTCAGTGAGAAGCTAACACAGAAAGAACTGTAGAGAGGTGGGTAAGACAGGAAAGTGGAGATGGATTTGATTCTCTGCCAGATGTGAGCAGCACGGCCCTTTTATAAAAGTAAAAGTTAACTTTTCTGGCTGTATCTTTTAACAAGTATTTTTACTGTAGTGGTGTAAAGATTTTGATGTGCATTGTTATAGCTTAATTTGCCATTAAGGGTACTCCATACTCCATTAATCTATACCAATGTACTTGAGATATTTTACACTGTCTCTGCAAAATGTGTTTACTGGAGATGCATTCCTTGGAAGGTTCACTGAATCAAAGCTGCTGAAAGCCATTACTAACCTGGAACCCTAGAACACTGGTAGTCTCTTTAGGTGCAGGGCTTCTAATTATGTAGTTGACAGTTACCAGTTGCTACAAGTTTTGTTCTGCATCGTGAACACTTTCACTGTTTTTTCTAGTTGCTCTTTCCTGTCTGTGTGCCATCTTGTCTGTTTCTCTGTTGACTTGTTCCTTCCCTTGGATTTCTTTTGCATTTTTATTTTAACCAGGGTAAATAGGAGAAGGCTGGCAAATACTGATTCCTCCCAAAGAGCAAACTTTCCTCTGCTGCCAGAAGCACTAGGAACTGTCTAGAGATATTCTTTCAAACATTGCTTTTGTCCCAGCAAAAGCAATACGGATCATACACTGGACCTACCTATGCTCTGACATGCTGGTTTTTGTTCCTGGTACTGATTTGCCATCCAATACCTCAGACAGAACCATTACCCCTTTGATAAGGCAGGAACAGAATGGAGAGCAACCAGGGGAGGACATGACATATTGTTGGTCTCACAAATAGGTTGTAGCCCTGTGGAGCACCATGGCAGTACATACGAAAATTAAGCTAGAGTTGAGGAGGGTGCTACTGAGAGCCTTACATTCTCTCATTTATCTTACTGATTGCAGTCAGTAATTAACAGCAGTCTTTATATAAATCATTCTGTAGTCCTGCTGCAAGGACTCTATTAATGCACAATTTGGACAGAAAATTTAAATTCAGAAAGGTCACACAGTGTTTTGCTGGGACTCCATTGTTGCAGTAAAACCTGGTGTAGACAGCATTACCTGCTTTCAGACTTCTTTCTAACAAAAGCAGGTAGTTCTTCTTAATACTTGTACTTATATTTTGTTAGATTGTGTATTTTACTTACTATGTGGTAAATGTCATCTAACTGTATTATACCTGTATTTTGCAATAGAACTTTGTAACTGATAGGTAAAAAAGTTTTGAAACCATTTTTTCGTAGCTGGCTTTGCAGCAGGTGTTTGTATATTGCTGTTTGACTGCTATATTTGCAGGTGTTGTTACAATATGAGAAGCTCAGGAAAGCGATAATGCTACAGTCAGTGATGTTCTTGTCCTCCTTGGTGATCTGTCACTTGTATAGCTATTTTTTCTTCTCCATTTTTTCTTTTTTTTCTCTCTGTTTTCCAAGAGGAGGCAAAAAAAACCCTAACCAAACAAAAAAACCTGCTTGTGCAGTAAACAGTGGTTGAATGAATGAGTGTATTTTAATACCAGCATCAGAGAGAGCTGTAGTCATTGTGGCCTCTTTTGACTTTGAGTTCGGACCATGGTTTGCTCTGCTGTTGATACTTTGAGACCTGGTGTTTTGAGAAATGGACTGAATGGTCTGAAATAAAGGTTTTTTCTATTTCAGAAAAAGAAATTTTCTTGGCTAATTTGTACACCCTTGCTAGGGGGTATAATGTGCCAGGAAACAGAAGCATTGATTTCCGTTGTCCATGTTCTGTCATGTTCTTAGTGTTCATTCCTTGGTTTGAGTTAAGAAGCAGACTTCAGTAATTGGTTCTAGAGAAATGAGGTACATAATTGCTTAAATTAACTTCTCCAAAATTATTTACTGTACTGCAGCAAACAAATTAACAATGCAGTAACAATAATATCTAACTGTATATGTTCAGGATGATCTTTATGAATTCAATGGAAAGAAGATTGTTAATAGCAAACAAAGCTATAATTAAAAGCACTTGCAGGTGACTGATTAGGGTTGGATCTTTCTCAAACTTCAGGTGTGAAAGTGCTTTTCAGCAAAGCTCTCATTGTACCTGCAGGTGTGAACCTTAGTGTGAAAAAGTCATTGCCAGATAAATGCCACCTCAGGAAAGTATTTTTTCTAGTCTCTAATATTAAACTTTATGCAATCTACTTGCTGTATGTACACTGATAGTTTTTCATCCTATAGGCAAACTGGTACATACAGTTGGCCTCTTTTTGTTACTCAGCAGTTACCTAGGGCTGGTACTTGTTACAAGCTCAGATTGCTCCATCTGTTAGAGGAAATTCTCCTGCTTCTCCAAGTTCTTGCTGGTGCTGCAAGAGCTCATTAATATTATGCTTTAATGTTCTGACACTTTTGTTTCCTTGTTTTTCCATATATATTGTGATTTGGGAGCTGTTGTTTTGCTCTTTATTTGTCCACTTTGTAGGAATTCTGATCAGAGACCAAGACCCTGACATACTAGGTAAAACTAAAAGGGAAGAAGGCAGGTTTATTATTATTTTTTCCCAGTGAAGAAAGTATTTCAGAATAGCATTACATGTAAAAGGAAAAACCGTGGTTGAAACATGTGGCACTTGTTGCCTTATGGAGGGCACTCTCTACAGCTGTCATTGGCACCTGTAACCTACTGAAACTGGCATCATACCTTCTTAGTGGGCTCTATGTCAAAATGGCAGATGGGCTAGAGCAGAACCTTGCCAGAAAACAGTTTGTGCACCACGTTTTGAATATTAGAGGCCTGAGCTCCTGTTTGAGAGTGCTGTAAGAGCAGACCATGTATAGCTTTTCTGCCTAGGGTTAAAGGATGTATCATGCCTCTTCCAGCTTAGAGTAATTAACTTTGAAAGGCAAAAGGTGGCTTCTGTTGCTGTGGAATGCAAAACTTTATTGAATCACAAAGGTTTCACAGAGGTGTGTGAGCCATACAGTGAAATTTCCTACCAGTACTAAGAGTCCTTAACTTGGAGGCTATCATAGGTATCAGCAAAACGCTCTGACAGTTAAGCGCGATTTTCTTTCAAAAAGCAGTTTACTTGTGTCTTGTAGAAGATGATTTCACAGGCAGGGTAGATGGACATGTATGTGTAATTCATGTAATAAAGCTACATTTGTAAGTGTCCCTAGAAGAAGAATGTAGGAAAAAATATTCATAAACATTGCTTGGAAAAGTGTGTGTCAAGGAAGTGATGATGCATCATCAGACACTTAAAGCACTGAATGATTTGGTTCTTGGGGAAACACTGAATATAAGGAAGTGTTGGGGAGGAAAGCTAAAAAGCCATGTTTTTTGCTTGCCTTTAAATATTAATATTCTTCATATGTAGGATATGTGTAATTGTGTACTACATAGCAGATGCTGCTACTTATTTATTTGTTTACATTCTGTTTTTAGTAACCATAAAGCTGCAACTCGGATTATTTTCTGTTGTTAGATTCTCTGAGCAGTGCTGTTGTCAGCCATTGGATTTAACAGCTCTTGGCTGACCTCAGTGGGATCAGAGTTTTTTCAGTTTTTTTTATTGGTAGCCTGTAACATCAGATTGTGGTATTTCTGATTAGTTACCCACTGAAACAAAGCAAAAATGTCATGCTAACAACCGAAGAACTTCTGAAATACTTCTTTCACGTTGCCAAAACAAATATATCCTCAAAATATGCAGCAGTGGCAAAGACACCAGCTGTGGACAAGAGCAGGGATATTTTGCTAACTGCCAAATCAGTGCTGTTTTCTTTTCCACCGTGTAAACTTTGTCAACAAAACTGGTTCTGTGAGAGCTATTGAAAATATTTCACTGTATTCCACATGTGACTGCCACAAATTAACTGCTAAATCTGTAACAAGCACATTTGAACTGGCAAATAGAATTGACATGTTTCTTTGTCCAACTGCATACAATTGTGCTGAGTGGTTGTAGGAAACCACAGTTTCTGTTCTAACAGCTCTTTCTGTTAGTGTCGTATTAACATTTATAAAGCTACGTTAATTAAGGTTGTGGCACTCAGCGACAGATTGGATGAAATTTGTGATTCAGGTGGATGATAAGATTGTAACTGCTGTGCCTAGGTGAAATTAGGAAATTCTGGACAACATGAGGTAAGTTATTTGCGGTGTTCTGTAGGCACTACAGTCAGAAGTAATGACAAAGAATATGTATCCTACCATACTGCTTTGTTTCAGTATTTCTGTACTTTTCAGTGGCATGAGAGCTGTGATTGTAAAATGAAGGAGAGGAAAGAAAAATAGAGCTGTGCCCTTTGCAAATGTTTTATTAGACTCTTCTTGGCTTGAGATGAAAGCAGCCACAGCCCCCTGCACGGATTCATCTTGTGCCAGTGTTCCCAGTTAACAGTTAGGTAGACAGTGGTTTTGATTGCATGCATACATGAACACTCTTCCCCCCTGACATGAGGAAACTGCATCTGTAGTTCATATAAGCAACACGCTGTAAAGTGGAACTCTCACATTTGTTGTGCTATTTTAAGATACCCTTTGCAAACATAATCTCACCGTATAGTGCTTCTGGTACTCTGTGTGTACTTATACGCCATCAGAGACCTCCTGCATATCAGCATTGCTCTCCTGCAGGGTCTCTGCTTACTGTCCTGCAGTCTAGCATTTAACTGATTGTAATATTATAAATAGCCATGTGCTACCACACAGAACGAGGCTAGCACATGGCTAATTACGAGTATACAGTAATTAACTATGAGCTAAACTCGCAGGAGAGTCTGTGGTGGTGGTCTATGAGGTATGTAATCAGACTGTTTGTTAAACCTTGGGAGCCTTTCCAGTCTGTTAAGTAACTATACATAGTAATGAGACCATTTTTTAAAAACCATTTATGTATATTTATGGACAAAAAAATAGTCTGTTTTATTCCTATGCCATGGGTAAATGCTGCTGCCTGATATTTGAATGGTTAATTAAAATATACAACAAAAGGTACATAGGCAACTCCTACCTATCTGTAAGTATGTGGTTATCTGAGCTTTACGTGCGTAAGAAGTGTAGGATATTATCCATTCTTTATGTTCTGCCTTATTTCATGTACGTGAGGTAAGGATGATCATTCAGTTTTTCCTTTTGTATATTTGAAAGTCATGTTTCTAATTTTCTAGAGCATCTGTTTGTCTATCTTCTTGAGCTTTGTCTAAAAGTCTCTTCCTTTTCACGTTGTGACAGATTGCAGTTAGGTTTGGTTTTATTTTTCTTCAGGATATTCATTCAGTATTGCTCCAAAAAGCATCCGCACAGTTACAATGTGAGAACCATGAGGGTTAGGCCCTTTTGCTGGGCTATCTCCTGTTAATTGCTCTTCTTCGTTACCCTGACAGCTGTTACTGTCTGTTCCAGATTACATGAATGAGACCTCTCTTTATAAAATGTCAAGATGTCTACAGGGAAGTTAGATCAGACTCTTTGAAATACATTTGTTACTCCTCTGTACCTATCAAGCCTCAGTTAAGTAATTTGGTATTAAAATTTTTTTTTTATACACAGGTTATTTTCTGATCTATGTCAGTAAGAGAGTGCATCTAATTCTGCTTGAGTAATGTAACATTATTGAGTACAATGAAAACACATGGGATGTGTTCCTTTAAACTAGTATCTTCAGCTGTTAGCACCTAGCCCGCATGTGACAAAGGAAGATAAAAACCTCAGCACTTGTGCCTTAATTCCCAGTTTAGTACAAGAAAATGGTAAGAACTGAGTTTACCAAAATGTTGTGTACTGAATAGGACTGTTACCCACCCGAGTCCATGGATAGTTCATGCATTCCAGTGCTACTGTTTTGGAATACGTTCATTTTATCTTAACTGCTATTAACAGAAACATTCATGTCGAGGTGGTCAAGCAGACAACAGTATGAAGGACAGCCTGTGGGGGTTTGGGTTGGAATACTGCCACACTGAACCCAGAGACTGAGTAAAGTTGAAGGAAGATAATGACATCTGAAGAAATCTGTTCGTGATCGTAAAAAAAATATAAGCTTGGCTGGTTTGGTCAAGTTTACTTATTTTTATTATTTTTATTATGTGGATAAAAGTGGTCTATTTTTGGTGTGTGCTGACAGTTGAAGTGTTTCTCACCTGGACTGTTGTTGGTATTTGATCACTGCAAGAAGTTTGAAAGGAGCACTTATTTCCTAGGAACTGTATTTTTTACTTTTTTTTTTTTTTTTCCAATGATGATTCTAAAAGATGATTTAGTCTCATTAAATTTTAATCCCAGTATAGCTCTCTGTAGCTTCAGTACTATCAGAGAGAGCTGATAGTTCTCTCAGGGTCAGAATTAAATAGAATCACATTGTCTGTGCAGAGAGGTTCTGTCTCCTGGGCTGTAATTGGCACATGTGGTCAATTATTGTTTTGAAATTTCTGATTGTACTGTGGCACAATCCCTCATCTCCACTTTTAGACAGGTGATGGCTATGCTATCCCTAACTTAGGCCAGTGTCTAAATAATGTCAGAATAGAAATCAAGGTTCTGAGGCCAGAGTAATTTGTATTAGAGGAAAGCTGACAATCTTGTCTGGAGGCATAATGTAGGTCATAACTTTTAAGTGGTGTCTTTGTCACGACAGTGGATTGACAGGAACCAAATACAGAGGTTATCCAATTGACTGGTAGTCTATTTAATGGAATACCTCATTGTGGTGAAAACGTGCAGTGGGGACGTCCTGCTTCCTCCTTAGTTAGCACTGGAGGAGAGAGTTCTGAAAATGTGGGTTAAAATTGTTTCTATGCTTGTTGATTAAACTTTTACGGTACTTTGTTGATTTGTTGTTGTTTTTAAATTTGCAAATCTTTGACCTTTAGAAGTAGGAATTCAGATAGAATATTGGATATCTTTGTCATGTGTTTTTCTGATCACCTTAGTTAATCTTAATTTGCTCTTTGCCACTTCATTTCACACAGCTTGATCCTCTCTCATTTTGCAGCTTCCCCTCATACTCACGTTCCAGTAGAAGATGATGCAACGCATGTAATTAAAGTGGTAATGTTTAGATCTCATTTCTATGTTGTTAAGTTGTATACAGAGCTTTCTCTTAATTATCTATCCTTATTGTCAGCATTGAGAGTGTGGTGCATGCTTGTAGTGATTTTTTTAATATATTGTATATGTTTTGTTTTTTTTAACATCTTGATATACTTTCCCTGCTAAAGGATGTACTTGGTGTTCCCACAACACATGGTATTTCCTTGACTTGATTCTTTCTTGATTACTGCCCTGAATAGTTAGCTAAGGAAAATCAAGCTATGGATTCAAACATGTCCCATCTATAGAATTTCTTAAAATAATATCTTAATTCCTGAAAGAATCTGTGTTATATGGAAGTGCATTGCCAAACAACTACTTATTAAAATTGCATTTCAGATAGCATACTATGTGGGAGGTGGAAAAAGTGATTTTAAATCTCTTTGAATTTCTCTAGGACCTTTGATTAGAATCTGTTGTCTTCCTGGGGTATTTTATTGTACTGTTTGTTTATTTCTAAGTAGGAGTATCTTGAAAATGGTCCCTTATTTTCTGAACTGAAATTTTACCAACGGGCTGCAAAACAAGAGCAAAGTAAGTAGTATATTAACAAATTAAGAAAACAAAAAACATTTGAATTCTGATTCAGTTAAAGAACAATTTTGTTTTCATTTGTCTGATAAGAACTGACACTTTAGAGCATGATAGTCAATTCACTTCACATACATTGAACTGGTTTTGCCTGCTGCCTGCTGCAGTGATAATTTTATTTTGCTGTAAGTTTCTTTATTTCAATGTTATCTTTGTTCTTTCCGATTGGAAGAGAAAACAGAAGTATGACAAATGTGTTAGAAAGTGCACAACAATGTATGGACCCCAGGGAGCCGTCAGCCTTAGAACAGAAGTACTTCACTGACCGATTTGCAGCTGTAATTCTGCAGGTTACTGTTCCCATGTACAAAGTTGGGAACGTGTGTAATCATCACAGGATTTAGTAGTAATCAAAGCACTTGATTCCACAGACACTTTGGCATGGATTTGATTTATTTGTGGGAACTGTCCTAAAGACTTCCAGTGACTGAAACCACTGATAGGCATAAGCACTTGTGATAACTTGAAGCACTCTGTATAAAATGAAGTAGTGCTTCCGAAAGACTTATTTTGACAGCTACTGATAATTGTTTGTCTGCCTTTGAAGGCTACAAATTGCCATGTTGCTAGAAAAACAAATACTTCCTGTCTGGGAGAACACAGAGAACTTCAGGATAAAGCTATGATCTCTTGTTTGCTACACTAACTGCAAAATAAGTCACACTGGTTTCATTGTTTGTTCTCAGTTTTTGCTCAATAGCTAAAAAGGAAATGAAACTGAAAATTCTCTAGTTACCTTTAACCCAATTTTATATTTTCTTTATTACTATTTCAGTAAGAAAATGGATGAATCTCAAAAAAATAAGGTGCTTAGGAATCCCAGTGTTTTGGGGATCAGGCTTGGCTGAGCACAAAGGAAAAAGGTAATAAGATGAATTGAAATTGAGCTTGAAATTGACTGAAGATCACTTTTCAACAAAATGGAGCTGCCACGAAAGTGCAGTCTTGTCTCTAAGGTATTCTCCCTTTTGTGTATTTCTGCACAGCTATAGATTCATGGTCATGGAGAGACTGGGGGAAGACCTTCAAAGAATCTTTCAAGACTGTGGAAGCAGATTTAAGAAGGAGACTGTTCTACAACTTGGGGCACGAATGGTATGTATACAGAGAAAGCAAATTGCTGTGCCTCAGATTGCTGAATCCAACTTAGAAAATCATCTTCCTGAAATGATGAAGTTAATTTAGGTAGCTGTTGAGTTTAGAAATTAAATGTATGGAACTGGTGTGCATTTCCTTAATTTTTTTCATTCTTTTAAAAATACGGTTAGCATGAAGTGTAAGATCTGTGGATTGAATGTTGGGAAGCTCAAACCATACTTTTTCTAATAGGTGAAAACAGACCATACGCTTCAAAAAGTGTGTCTAGACTGAGCTGTGTAAGCCCATTCTCATGCTTTAACATGTATTGATTTTTTTTTTCTTTCAGTGTTTGAAGGCTATTGTATTAGACATCCATATTTGTCAAAGTTCACAATTGCATGCTTGAATGCAAAAATTTGTGTGTTTGCTGAACTGTACTACTCCACTGGTAGTATAGGCAGGATAAGGCTGGTTTGCAAATACCAGTTTCAATGACCAGTTCATCTGGCATGTTCTAACAGAACATTGTATTATGTGCTCATTTGTGCTTTAACTTGTTAAAGACTGTTACTACTGAACAGAAGTGCACAGCAAGTGGAGGAGAGGCAATGGTCATAAGTTGCAAGAAGAGGAATTCTAATTGAATCTTAAGGAAAAGTTTTTGCAGAAAGAATAGCATTGCTCTAGAGCGTGTATCCCAGAGGTTGGACAACACCCATCATGGGAGAGTTCTAAAGCTTGACAGTACAACTGACCTAACTTACATTACCACTGCTTGAAGCAGAGTTTTAGACTGGACGCCCACAAAGTTTTCTTTAATCTAAAACAACAATAACATAAGGTGAAGGGCTCTTACAGTTGTATCATTGATAAACTTTGAACACTCTTTGGCTATTTTTATACTCTTCAACAGCCAAGATTGCCCTTTTATGAGTTGCCAAATGCACACATTTGTTTTTTAAGTATCAGAGCTGTTAAGTATCAGTAAAGAGCTGAAGAAACATGGTAATGAGGAGGGGATAGTGATACGAGATGCAGGCCACGTAATAATTGTCAGGATCAAACATGTTACAAGCCTTCAGGTCTGATTGTGTGCTCTTCTGATACTCCTCCAGAGTTTATAAAGTGCTTTCTTTTGCTTTGTGACCTGGTATTCTTATGGCAGTTAGACAGGGATACTCATGGCAAAGTAGAGCTTTGGACCCTGTGGACACGTGCTCTAACTAAAAACAGTCACCTCAGTCTGTGTAGCCCTTGGCTTCACTGTGTAAGTCTGAAATATTTGCTGGTGGAGTTAAATGTGGAGTGGAGATGATGCTTTCTTTTTTGTTTTAAATCCCTTTATAGCTGGATACTCTGGAATATATACATGAAAATGAGTATGTTCATGGTGACATTAAAGCAGCAAATCTGCTTTTAGGCTACACCAATTCACATGAGGTAAGAATGTTTACTTATCTACACTGTTACACTGAAGTTTAAGTGTTCAATAGCTTGCTATGTATATTCTTTGTTAACAGCAACTTATTAGGAGAAGTTGGGGCATGAATATTCACATCCTCTCATGACAAATCCAGTAATGACTCTAGAGCTTTAGGTTTGAGAAAGAGAACAATGAGTTTTGTTCAGATTCTTAGTGCTCTGCTGACTGGGATAGTGGTAAGGGGCAGGTAAATTGATCAACTGAGTAAGTTAGAGGAGCTAACTAGTTCTAGATTATGCTGGTTTAAGTATAGTCGTAGGATTTAAGGATGTGGCCCAACTCTTGGGATGTTCTAGCTTTCTAATATTGTTGTGAATTGTGATTCTGCATCTCTGAGTCTTGTTCCACTTGTAGTAGATATGGCAGGTGAGTAGGATTAAAGTCTCTAAGACCCTAAAGTTAGCTTTGAAATTGAAGTGTTTTAATAAAACGTTGTGAAACAGAACTTTTGATCCTGTCATATTCTTTATGATCTTACCATGTCTTTTTTCTTAATACAATTTGAGTATTATTTTTATTGTATGTCGGGAAAAAAATCTCTAACTTCACTTAAGTATAGTTAACTGTAAGCAACAATTCTCCTTTTTTTTTCTTTCCCTAACACAGTGATGAAGAAACAGATACTGTGAAACAGCTCATTGCCATTAAAGGTTGAGCCATTAAATTGTATCTGCTTTCTTAAAAGTTTCAAGTTAAATGATTGACTCAAAATTATCTTTTCAGCTTTCTAAAATACATAGTTTAAGAAGTATCATGACTTAGAAAGCAGCCACATTTTTTGACACTGGTAGCAGCCAGTGCATAATCTCACTTTATGATGTTTACCAGCCTGCTGAATCTGGGAAGAAGGCTATTTAGAAGCAGAACGATCTGCTACCCAATTCCATTAACATAACTCAAATGACTTTTTTTTTGTCTTGACTATTGTGTATTTTTATGACAACAAAATACGCTGCTGTTTTCCACATTGAAATCATTTTGGAAGTGTCCGTTGACAGTAATCATAAAATTTTAAGGCATGTGGCTGACTGTGATCTGGTGCTGTTGACTTAGAAGATCACCCCACAATAAAGCTTTATTTTTCATGTTGTCTGCATGAAGATTGTTACTAGTATTTAGTTTTTGTGAGTAGTGTATTCACTGACAGATTGAAAATAATTTTGAGTGAAAATATGGTTTACTAAATACAGAAAATAGATATTTTAGCTGAAGTAGCTCCTAGCTCAAAGTGTACAAAGTGTAAGCTACTGCAGAGATATTGTTTCAAATTTTGTTTTGGTAAAATGTGTTTTCCACTGAAATGATTCTGTAAAACAAATAAAACACATAGTTAGGAGGGAAGGATTTCTAATACTTGTTTGCCTTGGTAAAATGTGAATTTAAACTTGTGTTTCTATTTGCTTAAGAAAACTCAGAGCTGTTCAGATATTGCTAAGTGAGAGTGAGGTTGAACTTAAACTCCGTAGTCACAGGTCCCCACAGTTCTGCAAGTGCCATGGATCTACAGGTTTCACTGAAAGCAGGATAACTACTCCATGCTAGACTTGGAACCACATTAACAGAGCCTAAAATTGTAACATGGATGTGTGTGTGCGTGTGGTGATCATTAGAGATGTATTTTAAGGTAATGTTTACTATATTTAACTTACACAGGGCACTTGTCTCAATTGAGACAGATTTTGGTCAAATAAAAACAGATTTCCCAGATGTGGCTTGCCAGTATCTTAAAACATGTGGGCTCTGTGGCTTGTTGGAATAATCTTAGCAACATTGCAGCTGAAGTTTTAATATTAGAAGATGTCATGGAATTCAGTACACCTTCCCCTGAAATTGGTTACTTTGGTGTGCTGTCTGCCTTCTGTGCTTCACTAATTTTTCTTGGCACTCTACATGTAGGTAGGCTCAGTACTGGACAGTATCTTCACACAGACTTGAGCATTCAGAATGGTGCATGTATACTTGTACCTCTTGGCCATGTTCACATGCCTACAATTTGGATGTAATTTTGGTATGAAAGTTGCTTCTTCTTGTGTTCAAATGTCCTGTTCCTATTGTAAGGCTTCATGATGTTTGGACAGTCTTTACAACATGCTGCTGAGCTGATGAATATCTTATGGTTTTATTGCAGCAGTATTTTGGAAGCTCTGCGAGGCCCCACCACTGACTCAGTGTGATAGCAATGTGGAATAATCTGTCCCGTGTCCTTCAAATAGTTGTCAGAGATGCTGTATTTTAATTTGGCAGTCTTGCATCAATCTTACGCACTTCAGTTAAAACCTCAAACACTATTATTACCACAGAATGTCTGTGGAACATGTTTTGCTCAATCTGCTTTCTCTGTTAAAATGGTGGGTAGTTAGATTGCCTTGTCATGTTTTATAAAAGCAATGGAATCAAGAGGTAGACTGGTCAAGATAGTTTCACATTTAGGAAGCAGAAGCATCTAGCCAATGGCAGAATCAAACTCAGGAGCAGATGAGCTGGGAGAGCTCTAGCTCCATTGAGTAGCATAACAAAGCTGACTGACTTAACAGTTTATGTGGTGAGTTTTTGCTATGTATTTTACGTTAGAGAGTTATTACTCTCTAGAATTAAGGATTTTAATAGAAAATAAAATTGAAGTGTAATTTTAATTATAGAAGTTCTGGTTTTTAAATGGGATCTATAAATCTCTATATAGAAATACTTTTCAGATTTTTTTATGTTGTTTTGGTGAAGAGACAGATCTCTATGCAAAAAAGCATGTGTATATTTCTACTGAGCTTTGCATTCGTTTGTTATTTTGTGGTTGTTGATGTGTACTATTATGTCCAAATTTGCCACTGATGTCCTGCAGTTCCAGAAAAGATCATTTCTCTGTGTTAAACTTTCTGCTCTTATGCTGTCTTGTCTATAAATTAACCTAGTACGCTTACACTGCTGCCAATAAATATCAGTCCCTTCTTGAAATAACGTGAAATCCATACTGCTATCCTTTACCTTACGTGGCAAGACAGAGAACCAAATAAAGTAAAGGTCCTGTCACTCTATGACCTCCAAATGATGTTTAGATATGGTTAGAAGATCAGAAATCAACTGACCTCAAAGAGCAGCTAGCTGCAGATCTATTCAATAAAAGGGAGCGAGGCCATTCAGTGAGTTACAGGTCAAAAGATCAATTCTCTAGTCAATATGTTTCTGAACATGGACCCAGCACAATGACTGACAGAACAGCAGTGATGTACTGAGGGAAGTACACAGCCCATGAATCTGGGAGAGGCCTGAAAGCAAACTTGAAGTGATCAGACCTGTAAATTACAGAAGTGAAGCACTGTCTCAGTATTGTGGGGAGTGTCTCAATTGTCTTGAAGGGTAGTAACTGTATGATAAAGCAGTAAGTGTTGCTCTAGAAGAGGAATTTGAATCCACTAAACTCATTTAAACAGTAATACTGTTAAAAGAGACAAATGGGCGCCAGAGAAAAGCTTAAGAGTAGAGTTTGTAATGAGTGAAACGAGGTTTGGTAGGCTCTCTCTTCAAAAGGTTTATTGTAGGATTTTTTTTTCCATGCAGTGTATGGGCAGACATGCTGCAGTGTTGCAGACCGTCAAGACTGTACCACAAGCCATGTGTTTAGATTTTTAAGCTGCAGGCTTTAAAATTGGATTTGCATCTGTTTTGACTTAGCTTTTAAGTTTTTCGTAGGCATCATAGTTAAAGAATAAAATTTGGACATAAATCATAAATGGTCTGAATTGAAAATGAAAAAGGAGAATGAAGAAACATTTGAGAATATTAACTTTAAGACTAGCTTTCAGTAGAAAAGTACAAAGATGTAAAGTGCATGCATTGGTCATGTGGGAAAACATGCATGAAAATAATTCCAGCTTTAAGCTGTTTTTCATTGTGTGATGAATCAGTGTGACTTCTGCTCTTTAGACCTGCTTGACAGATTTGCTTAAGAGCAGGTGAATTGAGAAAAATGAAATTCTTCTGTTCTCTCTGTGTTTTAGGAAGGGTACAATACACAGAGATATCATACAGAAACTATCTTTAACACATGGAGCTGGCTAAGATGTATGCTCACATTGGTTCAATTTATTTTTGTAGCTATGGGCCAAATGTCGTGGACTTCAACTAGGATTCGTTCCTGTTCCTCTTCTTGGCTATAGAAAACAAACAAACCAAGAAAGAGCAAAAGCACGCTGTTACAGAAGAAAAGGAGAGCAAAGAAGCTAGACTAGAATCCCAGAAATGGCTTAAGATTTGGCCTGCAAGGAAGTCATTGATTCTTTCTGTAGTTGAATGAGTCTGCAAAGGGGGCTGGTTTCTTCAGTAGGGTTTGAGAAGTGAAGTGAAAGCAAAGATTGGTTTAAGCACAATTTCAGCATTGTGATGAGCTTGACATTCTCTTGATGTGAGATATATTTCAAAAATATTTATTTAGAAAGATAGAGGTACTATTGACACTTATTGACAGTGTTCAGAAGGAACGTATATAGTAGCATTTTATCTTTGAATTGTTTATGCTTTAGCTTCTACAGAACTTCTGATATAACTGCTGTTTTCCTTGGGTTTTCTACTTTAGTGTTAGTCCTGCCTGTGAGATGGGAGCCACTGCAAGTATTTCCCTCTAACTAGACTCAGTCCTCTTAGTCTACTTGATGCTTGCCTTTTTCTTCCTTGTGTATAAAGCTTGTAATAAATGCAGTTCCAGCCAATATGTTCTTTCATCTTTACTTGCTACATCTTGGCAAAATTCAGACATTTAATAAAACATTAAAACTGTGTAATGCAGCACTTCATTTATGTTTTAACAGTAATGTTACTACTTTGCCAATATTGTTACTCCTAATTTCTTAAGTGTACATTTCTCTAGAATCCCATCTCTTCCTTCATTTTTTTTTTCTGGCTCCTCATTCCATTCTGTATATATGAGCAATGAGCCTGTCTCTCACTGCAAACTGTCCTCTTCAAGTGGATGAGCCTTTTAGAGCCTGAATGTAGAAATTCAATGCTGAAAAGTGTTGGAAGTGGCCTGAAATCCCTCCCACAGATGATTTCTTTCCCTCTCTTTTTTATTTATTCTTCTTCTTGCCTTTATTGGCTTTTGTTTAGTAAAAGATGCAGTTTCTATACCAATCACTATACTTAAAACTTTTCGTCCTGAGATGGGCTCTGATCCCAAGATCTATTTTAGCCTGTTTTTTGTAGTATAATGTCCAAAGGAAGCTGACAGTTCTATCACCATTGGCAACCTGCCTCATATTAGTAGATGTTTGCTTAATTATTTGCAGTGCCTTGCATAAACTTAGTGGAACCACTGAAAATGAATTGGAAAGGGAAAATCTCTATGTTGTGATCTGTTCAATGATGAAGTTCCTGTTCTGTGTACTTCAAGAGAGAATATACCCGAAGAATCCAAGGTGTCAGACTTACAGCTTCCCCAGCCAGTGCAGCTATATGAAATAACACGTACAAGTTGTAAGAATTTTATGTTTAGTAGATATTTAGCACTTTACATATAAAAGCATTGTGTAGGAGTCACACACGGAAAGGAAAGGAGGACTGAATCTACAGCTGGTTGCTTGTGCATGTACATAATTATTTGTGCATGTAAATAATTATTTGTGCCTGTGTGGCGATGCTTGCTTGAATAAGATAGCATATGTGTGTTTGCATGAAATTAAGTGCAAAGATTTTAAAAATCTGGCTTCTAATCTGTAACAAAATCTATTAGTAGCAGACCATGCTAGGCACTCCTGAGTCTAGTGCAAACTGGGATGCATTTTAAAAACAAACAAACAAGAACCCTGAGAAGAATCAACGGGGTTAAAATAAGTGTGGGGGAAGGAGGAGTATATAGCATAACACAGCTAAAACCAGCTGTTCTAGGTTTACATCACTTGCACCTTCATCATCCTTGATATTTCTTGTTTGCAGTGTCTTGCATATCTTATTCTGCACATTTTCTTTTTCTTTGTTTGTTTTGTTGTCCTGATAGTTTGCAGATGAAAAATGTTTAATTTTGGAAAACATGTTAACACTCACTTAATATTTCTCAATATTCTGTAATACTCATCTTCCTTTTCCCCTTCCTATGCTCTTTTTAAAATAATAAAACAAAGCAAAAAAACCCCTACGAATTATTTAGCTATCCTTACCTACCATGTTCTGGGCAAATTTAGAAGGGCATGCTGTGGTACATTATCAAAAAGTGAAAAGCAGCTATAAAGAACTATATATCTTTTTAATGATGAAGGGGCTATAATGAGAATTGATGAAATGAAATTAATGGTAATTTAAAATAATGTAGACATTCTAATAATAGTTGTGACAAGGTTGTAACAGTGCATTGCTGGTTTTGTACAAGCTAAGGGGACTCATTTTGCAGGTGGCCAAAAAGCTTTCTGTTGAGAAGCTGCCATCAGCTTTGTGATTATGGAAAAGATGTGGTGTGAGGGCTATAGAAGTGATAAATGGCTCGGCCAGAAGAAATAGGCTGAGCAGTGACAGACGTGGCCAACTTTGGAACAAAGTTGTGTGCTCACAAACACTGCATGTGAGTGGCCTTAAGAAGTCACTGCTTTTGGGTTTCTGTGTGTTGCCTCCTTCAAGATAGGGTAACCTAAAGCTACTTCTAGGTTGTTGGTTTTTTTTTTTCTGCTGTAACTTTAAAATTGCTTTACTGATAGTAATACTGATGGTATTTAAAGCAACTTAAAATGTTGCAAGCAATACTTAAAACTAGATCAAAGAATATGGAGTTATTGTGGATGAGAGGCAGTAACTTCTTTACAAAGTTCAAGTTTTTTGACTGGTAAGTATTGGTGGCTACCCTTACAGATGTCCTGCTGTTAAGATATCTGAAAGTCCAAGGCTGGGCTGCCATCTTGAAAAGGTCTAGCATGTTTCTATCAATCCCAGCTCAAATAGAAGCAAAGAGCTGTTGGAAATGCTTGTCCTTGATTGTTTTCTTCTAATGGCTAAAATCTCATTTGAATGTAAGATAGAGTCTGATTTTTTTTTAAAGGTTCAAGTCCCCTTTGGGTTTCATCTTACTGTACCTGATCCAGCTGTATAGGCAGTCTGTAATCAAGCCAAATCCAGAACTTACTACTTACGTGGGGAAGCGTATACCTTCTAGCCTACTTTCCTTCCCAGCCCACCAAGGATGAAGAAGTCTCTCAAAACTTGGTATTACGGAACTTTGAATTAGTTCTCTCATATTGACTGTGAGCTCAATTAGGACAGGTATCAAACAATCAGGAATATGCTGGAGACTGAATGTAGGAGGAAATCAAATCAGTGAACCCAACAAAGTTTATGCCCCATCCCAGATTTTCTGAATGTGCCTACAGTCTTTAATCTTGTATCACAGTTTGTATAGTCTGTCAGGTGAAAAACATAATCGGTAATCTTAAAAGCCATCACCCTGCAGGAAATGAGTGCTGCATCCCAGCTTACACGCTCCAAATAAGCACAGATCCTGCAGCAGAAACACTAAAACCAAGAGACCAGCCATCCCAGGATTTGAAGCTGCCTGGAGCACAAACAGGAATCAGTAATTCAACAGCATGCGCTGCAAAATGATGCACTAAGTTTTCTTGAGGGTTTTTTGTTTGTTTGCTTTTCCTCTACCAGAAGTGATGTAATTAAATTAAAAGTGAATTCTGGAAGAGTTTATTTTAGACTGTTATACAGTAAGCTATTTTTTTAGCTGAAGAGGAAACAAAACTAAAGATAGAGTAAGAAAAAGGTTTTCTTTGTAATACAATTTAGCAAAAAAGCTGTTAGATGATTCAGCTTCAGCACCACAGGTTAGTTCCACTGGCAGTGTAATGGCAACCTCTAGCTTTATTCTATTTTATTTTTTTGTGAAAGGACTGTCCTTAGAGATTTATTTTAAAAAATAAATAAAAGCAGTTCTCTAATGTGACAGCTCGTCAGTGGGGGGAGGAAGCTGCCAGGTGAGCATGTGTAAATGACCAAGTGAGAAAACAAGCTTTGGGATATTAAGGGGTGGATGTATTGTGATTAAGGTCCAGCTGCTTTTTTGATACGCCGTGGTAATTGACCACATGCATGTATTAAATCCTCCATTGTTGGAGGGTAGAAAGTGTTAATCTGAACTTCATGGAGTGAACTTGTCCTCAGTCTAAGTGGCAGAACTGACATGGATGCAGTACTCCATGCACTATGCTTAGAGAGAAATGGGTACCAGGTGATAGGATGGGGGCCATCTCGACAGGCAGCACAGGAGCACTGATTTAACTCCGTGGATTTACTTCAGAGTAACTTAGAGTGACGTTTATCTCTGTGTCTTTTTAAACATTAGTTTGGACTCAGGAACGATTTATGAAGTTTGCTTTCTGGGTTGTAGGGGATACTGTTTTGTTTTGCTTTGTTTTATTGTACGCATTCTGTTAAAATAACCATTGCCAGCATTAAGTTGCTGGCAGTGGCATCCAAGAAGATGAGCCTATGGTGAGGCGAATGCCCTGCACTCCGTTGGCCATGGCCCCTGCTAGCACTGGAGTTCAGTGTGCTGGGGGGGGAGCTGCTGCCACGTGGCACGTGATGAAGCTCTGCAGTCTCAGCTGATGGAGAGTTTGAACAGGAGAGTGTTCTAAGTAAGGGGAGAAAGGGGTCCCACAAGCAACGTGCGGATGCATAGAAGGCATATTGCAGTTTATGGTGTCTAGATGCCCACCTGGAGAGGAGAGAGCTTAGGAACAAGATAAAAAGACTGAAATTCTGCTCGGCTCTGTTATAAGATAAAGACTGTAGTAGTAGAAGGATTTAAATGGGGAGGGCAGCTGTTATAGCCCCCAGTTGTACATATTTTATCCTGAGGCACCATTTGGTTTAATAAAATTTAGATCTAAGGCTGTCCTTAATCTATCAGTTTCTTAAGACTTAATTATAAAGGTTATACTTTCAAAGGACAAAAGCATTATTCATTTGTCTGTTCATGTCTTCCAGGTTTATCTTGCAGATTATGGACTTTCCTACAGATATTGTCCCAATGGGAACCACAAACAGTATCAGGAAAATCCTAGGAAGGGCCATAATGGGACAATAGAGTTTACCAGCATAGATGCCCACAAGGGAGTAGGTAGGTTTCTTTTTTGTATTTCAGAGAAGTGATTACAGAATGAGTAATCAGGCTGTGAGAGCCGATGTATACAATACAAGTAGTCATGGGGATTGCTTGGGGTTGATCAGACCCTTGTGTGGTGACCTCTTCTTGTACCTGCAAGCACTTCTTCAGTGCTGATGGGGAGGGGGGGCAGCACAATTTAAACTGAAAGGCTGCTGCTTGCGTGGTACAGGAAGGGGGACTGAGACGCCCTAAGAAAAGCTCACCATTAAGCTTAATTAGTTCGTGTTGGAAGTGCTGGGTTGTATTGCTGTACTGTGTAGAGACAGAGGCAGTGTTTGTTAATGTTGCATTGTCAAGGAAAAATGTTTCAAGTTTGCGCTGTCCTTTAGGGAGAGCTGTGTCTGAGTGTCACCATCTGTGTTGTAAGAGGGTATTTCAAGATATTTCTCCTTCTGCAAGGAGAAAAACCTTTTCTGAAGCCATAAAGTGTTAACTTTTTGAAATCTTTTTCCAGTAGCCTTTCATATATCTTACTTATTTAAACTCACTTTGATGGTATTGGAAACACATTTGCAGGTAAATTACATACATAGTCCTTTTATTGGATATTGATTGTACTGCCTTGCATTCCAAGGCAGACTTAATTCAACAATTCCCTAATTAGTTAAAGTCATAACCTATGTCTTGTATTCATTTACCATTAATTAAACCTTAGCTGTTTATTACACCGCAGTCCAAATCCAATAGCAGACCCATAGAGCCATGGAAAAGGGAATGGGAGGTCAATATCGAAAATATATGGTGCAGAGTCCCTCTGATGGCTGCATTGTTCACAATCAATATGGTCAATGCAACACAACTTTCTTAGTTGCTATGTCAGCAAGACAAAAAGTCAATTCTAATGTTATGCTAGTGAAAAAATGGTGATTATTGAAAAACTTTGACTCTTGCTACAAAACAGTGTTTTTGTTAAACTTTTCTTCCTTTACTCCCCCCTTCCACCCCCAAGATCTTCTAAAACAATAGGAATGGTTTTCTGTTGTCAGTTTTGCTAGAACCATAACGTCACAAGTGATAACTGCTGAAATTTGTGCTCGTTAATAGCTGCTGGAGTGTTACCTTAAACTAATACTTTCTAACGAGTTTTAGTTGGCACAAACAACTGTGTATTATTGCTTTTTCTATTAAAAGGGCCATTGACCATGTAATGTAGAGGGTCTTGATAATTTGCCGGCACTGTTAAAGCCTGCAATCGTTTAACTCTGGTCATTAGGAAAAATGAAATAAGACTGTCAAGTATTTGCTGCTAAAAGAATTGCACAATTTCACCTTCTAAAAAATATTTGGTGATGAAGAGGACATCTGTTTCAGCCTCTTCTAACCTGCCCAGTGCATTTTCTGGAGGTTTGACTCCTACTTGTGTTCCTGATTCTGAGAGGTACATCCGTGTACTTGTATTTTATGTGGGCACTGTGAATATGTGGGGCTCAGCAGTTGAGTAGCATCTACCTGGTCTGGTAGAGCATTATCTGTTGTTGATTGCTTGATTAGAAGATCGGTAATTGCCTTTATTTGAAAGGAGAAGGAAATTTTAATGGAAATGTGTGGCAAAGCATGTCCGTATTCAACCGTAAGTTTTTGTATTTAGCAAGTTGGTGGGTTGGATTGCTTTCTCAGGTAGCTAAAATCATGCTGGAATTGGTGAAAGCTGGCAGACTCTAGAGAACAAAATATTCAGAAAGGTGGATTGAAGGGGTGTTTCCCCTATCTTACACTTGAAAAATTTATACTTCATAATAGCTGCGAACAGAAAGTCTGCAGTTTTTTCAGTTGCTTCCACCAGAAAAGCCTGCAGACCATGGTATCTGGTGTGCTGCAAAGAATCCAAACTGTTCATACTGAATGTCTCAGCTCTGACTTTGTAACAGCCTGAATCCATTAAGGTCAAGTTACCAGTTTCTTGTATGCAGCAGGTCTCTCAGCATCCCAGGGAAAATATGCATCTGCAGTGACTTCTGCCAAAGATTCCACAGATCCAGATGGCAAAATACAATGACTGGTTTCGCTCATCTCATATCTTGTTGTGAGCTTCAGATTTGCAGAGATCTTTTGAGAAGCTAAAGGCCTCCAACAGCTTTGCAAAGGGCTTTTCTCAGCAATCTCCTTTATTCCTGACATATGATTGAGTCTCTCAAGCACAGTCTCAAGTACCAAGTGAGAGGGGATGCTCTTCTGAAAAGTGTTTAAAGGGTGCAGTACTGTTGCCAAATTACAGCTGCGTAGATAGCCTTAGTTCTGGTGTTACCCAAATTTTCAGCATGGAATATGTTTTACTTGAGTGCTCTCAGAATGTAGTTCATTTTTAAAAATGTTATTTTATATAAATGAGATCTTTTCCAGAGGGCATTTTCTGATAAATGTATTTCAAACCTTAAGCCCTCTAAATAAGTACCAGTTGCTGTATTGAGGTGCACAAATGAGAACATTCTGACTTGCTCTGGTTTTATTCATAAAGTAGCTACCTGAATATATGCAGTGATTTGAGATGCATGCTGAAACTTAAAACAAAATTATGAATTTGTTGCTTTCAAAAGTGCCTCTTGGCAATGCTTGAAGCTGATAACCTTCTTGCATAAAGTCAATCAAATGCATCCACTTCCTACTAATTTAAATCAAAACTGGTGTTTCCCTAGCTGAATTGAGATTAACCCAGCTGCATGCCTATTTATTCCCCAAGCTTGTTGTGGAGCTCATCACTTGTAGAAGTTATACAGTCCATGAAGATCCAGAAAGTTTCACTTTGGAGCAGTACAAATAGTCCATGTTTGTCCGGTAGCCTCTTGTAAGGGTTGAGATGGATGTGCCATTCTAGGAACAGATGTGAATTGCATCTTCAAGCAAGCTGACTTAGTGTGTGCCAGCGTGACCTGTTAGTGGCTTTGTGCTGGAACATGAGGGGAATTCTTGTGAGCTGGGAATGGCAGGGAGGAGCTGCTCTAATTGTTTCTTGGCTCTTCATGCTGGTTTTAGTTTTTGCAAGAATTACACAGTTCACACGTTCACTGTCCATTGTGTGGATGCCTACCTGTGCAACCTGGTCTAGGGAGCCTGCTTTGGCAGGGGGTCGGACTAGATGATGTCTAAGAGGTCCCCTACAGTTCTGTGATTCTGGCCCTGCAGACTGGCTCTCCTGTGCTCTCCGGGATTTCTGAACTTCTGGATGTTTGCAGGTATTCACCATAACTGCAGCTGTATTTTTCTCATACTTGGAGTTCATCCTCAGTCAAACCAGGGCCACTCTTGGGATTTTTTGCCACAGAATCCTACCCTCAAGACCAGCTCTCTGCAGTTGGTGACTGGATCTCATTGCAAATGGTGTATGGCCAATAAGCAGTGCTGAACGTGTCACTGTGTACTGCGTTTGTTAAATGGACCTCCTTTTTACTGTGATGCAAATTCCATATTGCACAACTGCTCTGTTAATTTTAGCAAAGCACTTGAGTATGCATTGTACTCATTTTTAATGACCATTCTATATAAACTGTATTACATTGTCTGTTGATTGATAATTAAATAGAATTATATCTGTACGCAATGTACATTTAAAAAATTGTTATATAGTGTTAAAATGTAATATTTGGATCAATGCCTCTTATGGATTTTTGTAGATTTTCTACTCACTGAGGCATGCAGTCAATACCTAATTTCTCTGGAGATATACTGCGCTTAACATATTGAGTTTTTTTAAATACTCCAGTCCTGTGCATTGAGTGCATAAGACCAATTTTAATTTGCTGTCGTTGATGAGCGTGAGACTATGAACCGTCTATGCTGAATTCCCTCCAACATGTGTTTTTTGCCATAGATTTCGAGGTAACTCTCCTTTTTAACAAATGTTGCACGGTAAGTTAGTGGTTTTGCCATCTCACATTGAGCAGAGTGACTACCAGCATCCCTGCAGGACTGATACCTGCATCTGAAAGACAGCAGTGGTGACTTACGACAGGCGTAAGGCTAAGCAGAGCATCTGATGGAGTTTGCCTCAGTAAGGGCTGCTTTGTTAGTCCTGTGCTGGGGGAAGACAGCTGCAGCTCCACTTGATGCCACATTTCAGCCAGATCTTTTTACCCTTCCCACTGGGTTACTGCAGCCTGGCTTCTCACAGTCCATCCTGATGTTCATATACAGTGTTTGTACAGGGCATGCAGCGTTGGGCTGATTGTAGAGACAGCTCTGCAGTTCTTGTTCTTGTTTTCCCTGTGGATCTGACAGAGCTGTTGCTGTTTGATATTAAAAACATAGCTTGGTGCTTGTCCATTTTCCCTTTTCTGTTACATGCGAGGGTTGACTTGAATATCTGCAGGGCTCATTTTGTGAGGAGGGATGTGCAGGAATATAAACACCTGTGCCTGGAAAAAAATTCTTTCTGAGCCTGCATGGCTTCTAGAGAACTTCAGCTCTAAATGGCTTTGGATCAAGAGGTTTATTTGGCATCTGTCCATGTATAGTAAGGAGTCAGAGGGACTGCATTTTTTGTCGGTCACATGAATTATTGATTTGCTGCACTTTGGTGCGTGCCTCCCAAAGACTGTGTGCAGGACAGACTGTAAATCTAAAAATGAAAAGAAAATATAACTGATAAAAAATGGGTGGAACTTTGCAGTGTGAAATAAATAAAATGATGTTTTAGTTTCTGAATATTGGATTGGAAATGTGTCCACAGTAGAAGAGGGAGCAGAAGGTCATGGTAAGCACAGGCAGAGTCAGGCTTTAGAAGGAAAAGAAAGAAAATTGAATAGGTTCTTAAAACCACCTCTGTAAGCTTATTCTGTCCTACCAGAACAGTCAGAAGTGGCAAAAAGAAGATGTTGTGCATCACCATTTTCCAGCACAGCTGATGAGTGTGGCTTGGAATTAGCAGTTTTCTTTAATTTTGGTTTCTCATGCTTTACCAGGAATTTAAACAGCTAGTGACCCTCACAGCTGCTTGTCAGCCCTTTATCTATGTAGTTTTTTAATTTATCTTTACAGAGGAGTAAAACTTCTTGTTTCCATGTGTTCTGCTTGCTGCAGTCCAGGACCTTTCGCTTCCAACCCGGTACCTGTATCTCTTGCCTCCACCATTTTATCTCCCACCCAGATCTCATTGTGAACTTCCCTTGCTTTTTCTTCCACTCCCTCTTCTGCTGTGAACACATTTCCAATCCAGTCTCTCTACCTTCCCATTACTTAAATTTCACCCCACCAAATCAGGACACTTCAGCACATCCCATCTCACCAATCCTGGTTTTTATTCCCTCCCTGCCTACGAGGATCACAATTTGGGAATATCTGGCCTGCAGGACCTGCCAGCTCTCATTGTACTCGGGCATGGCAGGACAGAACAGTAGTGTCGCTGCTTTTGTGGCTCTTGAGGTGAGTGATGTGGCTGCTGTGCAAAGATTGCATCCAGTGGCTTATGTTGCTGTGCTGATGTTGCCGTGCAGGCAGCTGGCCAGCTGTGGCCATGCCTTTGGGAGGATGTGAGCCCTCAGCACTGGGGCTCATGTTGCCACTTCACCCACCTGTGGTGAGCTGAGTGCTGGGAGTTCCATGCCTCTCAGCCCTACAACTGCATAGCCATGGGATTCGAGTTTGGGATGGAGACCAGAGCTGGCATTGGATGAGTTGCTTATTGCCATTGCCCAGGTTGAGTTATCTGGAAGAGGTGTATTCCAATTGTAGCAACACAGTGTTTGCACTGGATTTATTTTTCTTTGTGGTTATTAGCTGCGACTGTTTCTGCACAGTGCCAAGTTAACTGTGCAGAACCATGCATGTGGGAAGCAGAGACTGCCCCAGCCCTTGCTGGCAGCTGTCCTGCCTGAGGCTGGGTAACTCTGTGTAAATGGCCTCCAAGCACTGCAATTCATTTAGCTTTTTTGCTTAGCTGTATTTACCTAACCTTTTCCTGTAGCCATCCATTTGATTTTTCACTCAAAAAAAAAAAAAAAAAAAAGTCACTTTTATTTCATTTATTAAAATATTATGGTAGAAATGTATCATTACTATAATATTTCTCCGTAGTCATGTTAACACTCCTTTTCTTTATGGGCTTTTGGATTAATGGCTGTGGTGTAAGTTATATTTGTTTGTGATTTAATATGAATTTGTATGCTGTAATGCCAATGAGAATGGGAGGTTCCAGTTCATGTAGACACAAGATGAGCAGCTAAAATGATCTTTTTTTTATGAAAATCTTCCAATTTAAAGAAAAGCTAGTGGCAAAATTGTAATGCAACAGTGCTAATTAAAAATAATAGGAAAACATTTCATTTATTGCTCATTAGCCTCCCGGATTCTTACAAAAGGCCTGAGAAAGTTAGCTGAATAAGGGCCATAGAGGAAAACTCCCATTTTTACGTGGTTTGAAGATGAGTTTCTCAGAAGTAGTGTAGCATTGAGAGCTTATAGTGCGATATCATTTATGTTCTATTTTGAAATAGATATCTGAATTTATATTAGGGTTCAGCTGCCAAATCCAGTACACAGAGATGCATGGTATATTTCCTTCTCAGGGTGAATTGCTTTAGTTACTTTATTCTGAGTTATTGTTCAACCCTATGGCTGCAAGTTGAGTATATGTTTGTAGTGCATATAAAACTTCTTGTGGCCTGACTCTGATTTCACTGACATGGCTGTTAATTCACTAACTTCAGTGGAGTTAGTCCTGATTTATTTGGCAGAAGTGAGGACAGAATCAGGCCTTAAATCTTCAAATAAAAAAGCTGAACTATAAAAATACAGTGAAATAAAATACTGCCGACACATTCTCATTAGATAGCATTTCATATGAGACTAAAATAATAAGAAAAAATCCTGGTTAATAGAAGAAAAAGAAATCAAATATCTATTCAGAAAGGAGAAAGAATTATGAATTTGTAGTCTACAGAAAAATAAGAGTATTCAATGTAAGTATTGCTTTGAATATATACATTTATAACAGTGACAACTTATTAAGGAGAATTGTTGTGTTTCTGCCTGGCAGTCACATTTAAAATGAAGCCAGGTTGACTTCTGAGTTGATGTTTGTCAAGACTTTGTTTAATCCTCAGTTCTATTAGCAGATTTATTTTTCAAGTAAGCTTATAGTTGATATTTATTTATTAGTGCTTTATTTGGGTGAAAATCTAATTATTCCATTGATCGTAGATCATATTAACTCATTTAAGATCAGTTATTTGAATATGTTTTTTACTAGGATCAAAATGATGTCAAGTTTGAGGAAGTTAGCATCTCTGGTACCAAGCTGAGCAGGGAGCTGAGAGAAAGAACAAGCTGGACCAGTCAAGTAATCACATGTTGACGTTTTCACGTGGATCTATGAAAAACACATGTAGAAGTCTTTTAGCAGTAACACTTGCAGTGACCTGGGAGATAAAGTGATGTGGGAATTTACCATCTCCCTGTAAAACATTTCCCCTTTTACTTTTAGTGATGTACGGCTCAGTTACGTGGGCCTTTTTTCCTTTCCAGCTGACTACTGTGGCTTTAGGAATGCATTGAGGTCTTCCCTGCACCCATCTCTTGGCTGTGGTAGCTTTACTGCAGTGCCAGTGTGGGGAAGGCTGAAAGATCCAAATGTGAGCAGCAGGTAACTGAGCACAGCCATGCTGAGCACAGCGAACTGCGTTCACCAGGGAGCGTTTTGTCAGAAGACCACTAATCTTAGGTTAGCTCCTGAAATCTCACTGACTTAGCATTATTTACAGATTGGTATCAATTAGTTCCTAATGTGGAAAAAAAGTGTCCTGTTGTAGCTTTGACAGTTTTTTCACTAAAGGCCACTTTACATCGCCTGTCTTACATGAGCAGGGGCCAGAGAAGCGTTGTGTGAAGACTAGAGGATCTGCAATGGGAGTGCTGGTTTATATGGTTATAATCTGGAATTGCCATAATGGAAAAAGGAGTTGTGAACACATGTGTATGAATGGAATTGTTCCACGGTTAACAGGAGATTTATGGCAGAAGAAATCACTACAGAACAGCAAGTGGTAGAGATTGTGTTTTTATTTTAATACGAGAGCCAAGTCTTGCATTAGGACACTGTTGAATTTAGTGTAGAAAATAAACGACCCCCAGGGGACAGCGTAGTGTTGTGTTAGATTGAAGAGCCTTTAATAACCCCATAGTCTAATAGCAGTTAAGATAGAGAACGCATAAGAAGTTATCTTCTGCTTTTACAATAATGTGAGCACGGTAACAAGAAACAGTTATGATGTGTTGGCATCGTAGCTTTTAGCAGATGACTTTTTAAATTAAAAGATAAGTTTGCTGAGTGACTTTCTGGAATTTAATGAAGGCCCATAAAATATGACATCTGTTTACAACAGGATTAGCAGCACCGTGCTCAACTACCACTCTGTACTCCAGACAAGATGCATCAAACAAATCTGAAATCTTCTTTCATTCGTGCTAAGTTCAAACTCATTTTGGAAAAGCATAAATTGTAGAAGTTCATTCTACATCTGTCTTTAATCTTGATTAACAGTTTCTGGTTCTGCAGGTTCCACGTTGTCTTGTCTTGGCAAACTATAGGCTGTAAATGTGCACAAATACATATTGCAACAATTGCTGCTTGTTCAGTTTTCTTGAACTTAGTTTTTCTTTGACTAGCAGTAAGCAACAGCAAATAGGTTAGTACTGCAATTTCCCCTTTGGAAAAGTCAATCTATTGATTAAGTTCAGTTACCTGTTTTTCTGCATGGGAGATATCTGGGGATGGGTTTAGTTTTGAACTGAATTATATCTACTGTATTTACATTCTGTAGTTAGTATATCCATTTGGGTTGTGCAGGATGAGAGTAAATTCTTCCTGAAATAATTTCTTCTGTGAAAACAGTAGTAGGAAATTTACACAGGACTTGATAAGCAGCAAGTGTATGCTAGCCTGAGCCATGGCTCTCCTCTACACAAACTGTTCATGGTACTTGCAGACAACTTGGGCGTGCAAATGTACACTAGATGGCAGTTTTGTCATATCTTCCGAGCACCAATAGCTCTGTAGGAGAACAGGAAAGGCCATCAGTGTTTAGTCTGCGCTTGCAGGGTCCCTGCATGACCAATGTGGACCCCATGGACTTCCTGCAACATGTGTTAGCAATTTAGCAGCAGACATTTATTTCTTTGTTTTACTGCTTGGCTCTTTGAGAAAGTGTTGGTACTCAGTTATGGGCTGTCTGGATCATGTCAGAGGCCATGGGGATCAAGTCCATGTGACAGGCCAGACTGAGGAAGGATGAAGTTGGAGGAGGTGAGGAAAGTGACCCTTACTTCAGCAGTAACAAGTCACTGCCTGTCTGTGGACTGTGGCCAAAAGCCTGGGTGTTTTAGGTCTAATGCAGCTGAACAAACAAAACACTTTGCCCATTTGGCTTTTTCATATTTCATCTACAGTAGTTTGGTCAAACTGTTTTCTATTTCCTAAGAAGAGGTTCTTATTCTTTATCTTTTTTCTCCTTCATCTTTTTTTCTCCCCCCCCCAAATTCTGTTTTAGCCCCGTCCAGACGAGGTGACCTTGAAATCCTTGGCTACTGCATGCTGCAATGGTTATGTGGGAAACTACCGTGGGAGCACAACCTGAAGGACCCCGTAGCTGTCCAGACTGCAAAAACAAAGTAAAAACAAAACAATACGCACATACACACGTCAACATCCTTATCACTTAGCAAAGTGAGTCTGAGAAGGACAGCCACACATCCTGTAGGGTATCACCTTACAAGAAAGCAAGAACGATTTTCCTTAATAGAGAAATGCTAGAAGCAGTTAATGATGTGAACTTTCCCTAATTTTTATGGATGTATGACTGTGGAGATGCCATAAACTCAGCTGCACAGTCTGGTCATTTTGTCTGCTATGTATTTTTTCAGTACTCCTTTCAAAGCAAACACTTGTGCACGAGCACGTGCCTTACTGCACATGTAGAAGGATGTTATAGATTTCCACTACAGTTCGTGGGGGCTTTGTAGAGACGAATGTACAAAAGTCTCTTGGAAGTTTTCTTTCACATTTGCATTCAAGGAATTTAACTTTCCATTCGATACCTATTTTTTTTAGCTGTTTGATGTAGGTTTTTAAATTTATACAAGCCTACTGCTGGTACACTTAAATAGCAGCATACTAAATAACTTGTGTAAAATCTTTTCTTTTTCCTGGCATGACTCATTAGAGCTTACTAAAGCAACAGAGTGTATTAGTGTTTTCTTTCACTGTTTTCACAGTTGGGACTTTAGAGAGTTAATTGCATGTGCTACAGCGTTGCCTGCAGAAGGCTGTACAGAAGAGCATTTATCCATAAATGTAACATCACAATTGGAGGAGGCAGCAAACTTTTAAGTAGGGCAAGTCACAACAGAGGTACACAATGGGGATAGCTGATCCACAGAAATCAATCTGCAAATTCAGTGTGGCATCGGCTCTCAGCAGAGAAAAAGGTTAGCCTGCAGACTGTGGATAATACAGATTGCATCTGTAAATGTTGACATCGTATGTTATGTTTAATATTTCTCCTTTAGAACCTCTGATCATTACACAACCCCCTGCAAGGTAACACTTACACAATTCAATGTTAAATCAATTTAATCAATCAAGTTGCTTCACTAATTCTTCCCTTGCGATTAACCCTTAATTCTTCCCTTGCAACTGCTAGGATTTTTAGGATGCCAAGCAAACAGATGCTTAGGAGGAAACGCACAGAAAATGATAGATTAGATTAGCAGCGATATCCTCCTAGTCTAATTAATTAAGCACCTTGGTATCAAGTAATGTTCCCCTTTAACGTACCTTGTTTTTCAGTGCCTGAACTGTTTTCAAAGGCTAGAAACAGTCATCAGCATACATGCGTGCACTCAGTTGCATATCTGTCACTAAGTACATTAGCAGCCCAGGCAGATCGCTTCTGGGCACACCAGTCTCTTGCTGTGAGTGTGTGACTGTGAGGAAAAGGGGCCAGGCCTGCAAGGTGGGATGCAGCTGAGAAGCAGGAGTCGGAGCAGGACTCAGTTCTGTTGTTCATGGATGGTATCAGCCTTCCCTTACAGGTTCTTAATCCTCTTCTACCAGTAACGCTGGGACAATGAGGTCACTGTGCCAAACCTATGGGCTTCGTTAAGGGCTGCTGCTACACTTGAGTTCAGAAATTTTCATGCTATAATTGGATTGGGGTCTCTATCCGAATTGGAATTTAAGCTAAACTGAAGGAAAATAGACACATTTAAATGTTTCATTTCTCCGAAACAGTCATACCTTTTGATATTAGATAACAGCTCCTGGTGAGACCAAGGGTCCATCTGGCCTTGTATTCTGTTTTGGAGGATGGTCAGGAGAAAGAAGTATTAAGAAGAATAAAAAAGGGACTAAATTACTCTTTTAGTGAACTGTGTTATTTTTTGAACATTACAGATTACCTGTATTTATTAAATAGGGAAATGAGGTGACTGTAGCATGGAGATGTGCATTGCAAGTAGCTGTATGTTAAATAATGCTCCTCCACTTTCTGTTACAGAATGCAAAGCCCACATAGATAGCTTTGCAGGGAAAGATTCACAAGCCTGAACTTCGAGGTGTCCCTGTTACCACAGAGCTGAGGGCTCAGAGCAAGGCATGCCTGGTCATCACATTTCTCTTGCTGGCAGAACTTGGCTGAAGTTAGGGTCTTAGTGAAGCTGTTGCATACCAAACAAATAATTCTAAATGACTGAGTAACTAGATTGTGGCGTTGAAGGTTATTTTCTAAGTACCCCAATTCTGCACATTTGAGAACATATCTTGTTCCTGATCAGTGGACCTTTGTGACTCCTTTAAACAAAACAAAGGATCCTTTGACAGCATTAACAACACAACTAAAGTAAGTTTCACTCAGGAAAAGGGAGCTGGTGCATCTGCAGGCTCCTGCAAGTGCTAAGAAATGGGGTTTCCTGCCTGCTCAGAGATGAGAGCCGGTGATGCTTCACCCCATTCTAAGGTATGATTTATTCTGAACTCTGGTTTTCTTTGTTACTTCTGATTTTGGATAGACAGGAAGTAGGTCTGTGCCCTTGCCCTTTTTTTTATTTTTTATGTGCACAGGACTCTCAGTGTTGCATCACCTCCCTCTCCCTCTCTGTCCCTGCCATGCCTGCTTGTAATTTTGACAGCCATCATGCAGCTGTCTGTGAGCTATATGGCAGAAAGAATCTGATGTTAAAGTATTACCAGGCAGATAAGAGCTGCTTCTTAATTTTCAAAACACAAATATTAATCACTAAGCTGAAACATGTTCAAAAGATTTTTTTTTTCTCTTTCTAGAAAGGTTAAAATATCTGCAAAGAAAAACTTAGAAGTACAGCCTTAGCTGTAAACCTGGTCCTGCTGAAATCAGCAGCCTCCAAAGAGTTAAAAATACAGCTGGAAAGGGGAGATCTTGTTTTAAAAGCAGTGTTGTGAATCATAAGCTATCCTGGAGGTCCACTCCCTCTGGAATTGAGACTTGCTGTCTTCCTAAAATCCCAAATGAAGAATCACCTGCTCCAAAACTGCATTAAATTGTTGTACTCTCATGTTGTTTCAGACTTATGGATGAGCTCCCACATTCGGTGATGGAATGGAATTCTTCTGGAAGCAGCTGTAGTAAGTGTGCTCACAGTGTGTACCACATAGCTCTTCAATCTGTTACAGAAAATACTGAGATGTCTTACTTTATTTGGGGAAGCAGAAGAAAAAGAAAAATACAAATGTAGCCAACTTTTCAATTTAAAATATTAAAGTTAATTGCCAAACTTTGACACCTTAAGGCAGATGCAATTGTGAGGCCTGAGTCCATGCAGTTACCAGTCTTAGGACAGACCAAGAATATCCGAGTCAGTGCTACCTGAACTTTCCTGACATGACTTACAACTGCATCAGATCTAGAAATCAGACCTGGCTCTCAGCTTCTCCCTTACTTTTTGGTCCCCATGCTTCTTTGATATCCCGTCCACATCCTTATTGTTCTTCCCTAAAAACTTCCCTCACTTTTCTGTCTACCTGTTTACTTGGTGAGTTAGTTACATTCTGAGAAGATGGCTGCAACTTCTTTACTGCACATGGAACAGTTTGGGGGTGAGGTTTCCATTGTCAGCAGCTTTTTATAAGGTTTGACTCTTTCTCTTGCCAGATGTAGGAGCACAGGTTTGGTGGTAATGTGCAGTAAAAGCTGAGGGACAGGGGATTAATAAAGAAATCTCTACAGTGCTCAGAGATATGCTCTGTATTAAATAGGGTATTAAGATAGCAAATAGTACAAAATATATGTAATTCAGGAATGGATGCATTCAGGGCAGTTTCCCTTTATCCTATTTGTGTAAAATTTGGCACTGGTGGAACCTCTCTGAATGCGTATCTGTCCAGCATAATAATTCACCCTGCAATATCTGTGTTTAGCTGATAACAGGGTAGTTACATAATACTCATTGTGAGATTATATGTCAGACTCATTAATTTAGGGTGTAATTTAATTTAACTAATATTTCTGACTTCAGTGGGATTGGATCATGCCCTTCATGTACAAGCTTAAGCTTAAAGCATTTTTATCTTGAAGGCTTGTTTACTGTGAGGGCAGAAACTAATTTCTGGATGCTGTTGGATGCTGGTCACTCTGCAATGCACAATTCTTGATGCTTAATAATACTTGGTGATTAAGAATACTTAGTGCTTTTATTGCAGGAACGTCTGATGCTGCTTTTCTGCCTTATCCCATAAGCAAGTACTAAGTAGGCAATGCAGATATGGAGGGCTAAATTTTCAACCTCTGCAAGCGGTAGAACAAAAATCTGAATCTCGTCTGTGATGTGTGATGCAGTGACGTAAGGGATTTCAGCCATAGGTAATCCAGGCTGTTTAGGAAGGAGTGACTATTTTAGGAATAGAATAATTGCCCACAAAAGGTTTATAGCTTAGTATTTTGAGTTTGAAAAAGCAAATGAACGCATAGTTCATCTTGTCATTTATCTCCTTTGCTGAAATACAAAAGTAGCACAGGGAAAACATTGCATTTCCTACGGAAGTCAGCTTCTACTTTTATTTATTCATTTATTTTCATAATAGCTGCATTTGAACGATTGGGATGCAGGACGTGTTACATAAAATGTATTCACAATCTACACACGTATTTAGTAAGTTTTTGCTTCTGGGATTTCACTGGATGCTAATGTCTGGTGTGGCACTTCAGTTTTGGGATACACTTGGGTTGTCAACTGAAAGAAAGGTTTGATCCACCCCTGTACGTTTTCCCTAAGAGCACTATTTTTGCACGTTCACTGGTTTTCTTGTTTTTAGAGCTACTCAAAAGTGTCTGCAAAATAATGCTGCTGTTAGACTGTATTAGTATGTAATCCCCAAATCAACGTTTGTCAAACTATTAGAAAACAAAATTTTTTCATTCACCGAAGCATTCTAAGGATATTTACACAGATTAAAGTAGAGTTGTTGAAATTAGTTAATGTTTAAAGTCATGTTATGATCCTTCAAATGTAAAATACTTCTGTTTTATACAGAAGTATCCAACGTCTCTCAGTAGAGTTTCGATCAATTATTATATTTAATTAACTTATAGTAGCACACAAACTACTGCATCTGCAGAACAAGATGCAGTGCTTAAGGGTTAGCTTGCTTATCCAAGTCTATCTTTTCCTTTCTCATCTCCAAAAGACAAGATATTGTCAGCTCTGTTTTGAGTGTTGTCTTCAGCTGAAATTTTGTCATCTTGTTTGGCACTGTAGGATTGGCACCCATTTTGGAATTAAATGCTGTCTGAAGATGTAGGTCTACACCAAGTGAAATTTACATTTGAAATACATTCCACAGGTGAACTATCCAAGTTTTTGGTGTGTGTTTATGGCTTAGCTTACGATGAAAAGCCGAAGTACCAAGAGCTTAAGGAAATCTTGCTGGATGGACTGGAGATGAGCGGAATTCCCTATGATGGCCCTCTGGAATTTTCCAGTGCAGGATGCACACAAAATCACTGTGCTGCTAAAGCATCAAAAGTAAGTAAGAGAGTTTAGGAATTACTTCTGAAATCTCCTGCTTAATTGTTGCCTTTTATTTTGTAAAAGAGGAAATAGTTTAAGATCACAAAATGGGACTGACACAGCAGTTCTTTTTGCCTTAAATACACCATGTTTGTTAATTCCTGTTTCCCCTGGCTTTGCTAAAAAGTGGGATGTCAACCCTTAAGGAGGAAGAACTGTCATGAGTCCTTTTGACCTACAGCCTCTCACTTCAAAGCAGTAGGTCTGTAGAGAGCGATTTACTTTCAGGATAATGGGGAAGTCGAGGACTTTGTTCACCAACATCTTGAAGACGAGCCTGGATGCCAGGTTTTTCCTTCTTTCTAGATTAAAAGCATAGCTACCTTTATTAGTGAAAGCATTTAATTCATTTTCTTGCTTTCAAACTGTTCTTTGTCATTTGCCTTTATACTCCTGCAGCCACTAATGCGGAGGAGGTATTATTCTGGGATTTAACTATGTTATTGGTATGCAGTGATGCACTAACACGGAATTTAAAAACTGACAGCTAATAGTGTTATGTTTGCCTCTTGTACTTCTAAGTCTGAAACGATACGGTTAATAAAACCTTATTTTAATAAGTGGAAATTGAGGTAATTAGCGGTCTTACTGGGCTTGCTGTGAAATGTCACTCCCAGCATACCTCTGCCTTGAAACTACCCGTATGCAAAAGCCCTGTTTCTGCCTGTGATGTGTGTGCAATAAGACAGGGTCAGGGTACCATTCATTTTTAATATTTCTGGTGAACTTTGGACCAGCACAAGTATACGTGAGCCAAGAATGCAGGATGCAAACTAATGTGACTGATAGGCTGCTAGATGAATGGTGATTCAAGTATCAGTGCACAGATGGTTCTGATTTGCTGAGTTTTGTAGCTGCTGCAACTGAAGACATAAAATATCCTTCTAGTCATAAATTAGCTCTTTGGAAGCAAAACCTTGGCACCAGAGCTTTACAACCTTCAATTAGTAGGGAAAGAAGTATTTGAATGACTGTGGTATTGACATCTGTAGGCCTGCATAGTAATCATTCCTAATAGAAGAGAATATCTGTTTGAGGGGGTTTTGCATGGCTAATTAACCACCAGTGAGAATATGTAATTTTTTCATGATCTCCTGATTGTCACCTTTCTCTCATGATACAATTACATTTTATTGTAGCTAGTGCCTCACAAACCAATTGTCAGCACTATTTACGTATTACGGAAGGCAGGACAAAAGTTCATGTTTAATAAAAAGGCACTGAGTTTTGATCCTGGTAATTACAGATACTTATTTTAGCAGTTTTATTGACTTTTCTGGTTTTAGCACTTTTGTCTTTTAACAAAACCAAAAGCTGTGTCAGTGACAGAGTTTTCCTTGCTATGACTGTGACTGTGTTGTCCTCACTGTTTGAGTCCATTTTTTTCCTCCAGTTTGTACCATTCTCTGAACTTAACAGCTACCTGGCAGTTCAATTAACTAATCTCCAGCTAATCCAGTTGGATCTGTGGTTCACACATCTTAGATTTCTTAGAGCAGGATACCAAACAGCTAAGTGTCCATCTCATTGCCTGGCCTAAGACTTGTACAATACGGTGTCAGAAAAGGTAAAACTTCTGGACTGTAAAAGTCACTGCAGCACCTGCTGTTTGCGAGGGTATAACCCTACTTCAAAACCCATGGATGGGATGTATCACTTATTAGCACTCTCGTGCTGTTGGCTTAGGGATGTTTGTTTCTTGTGGCCAACAAGGTAGATCCTAGCACCCACTGTCATATCTTCAGAGAAACTTCTGACGTTGACTGCCTTGCTTTTTGGAATAAGATGAATGCTTAAGGGCCACATAATTACAAGTAGAGGGCAGGTAACCAGACCTTCTCTGGTTTTGCTGCTGTTCTTAGACAATCCAGTGTTCAGGCTGAGGGCCAAGTGCAGTTTGGTGCTGGAGTCCTGGCAGCACGGTGGCAGGCAGGCACTTACTTTCCCTTTGCAGCTCCTCATGCTTACCCTGGCTCTGACTCCTTTCATTCACACCTCTGCGTTCTCTTCCTACCTCCCCTTTTTTCTCCATCTACTTCTCCCATTAAACAAACAATTTAAAGATGGAGGGAGCCACTACAAACAGGCCTGATTCCTCACTTCTGAGAAGCAGAAACTGAATCTAGCTGCCTTGTCTACATCTACCTGCTGTACTTTTATACAGGAAAGAGGTGAACTTGGGTTAATTCCCATCTGAAGGCCAGTAAACATCCAATGCTGTCACTGAGGAGGTCTTGTAACAAAAGCTGTCCTCGAAGATGATGTGAAAAGGAATTTCTATAGAATCTGAATTTTAAGGTTTAGCTCCCCGTATTGCACATTAATTTAATCTTGAGATGACATTAAAAGTGTAACAGTAGTTATATCCATGTTCTTTGTTTCAGTTGCACATTGAACAGATGATATAACATTAATTAGGTTAATCCTCAAATTTGTTTACAACAGTTTTTGGCACTGGATAAATATTCTCAGCTTTCTCACCTACGCTGAAAATGCCAGAATTAGGGCCAAGTGAAGTATGTAAGGCCAGCTGACTACTTGTTAGATGTTGTAAGTTTCATGTTGGAAAATGATTACATTAATACCAACTTGTCACGTTATTAGTATGGAATAGTGTAATTTTTAGGCATACAACAAATATTTTCCTGAGTGCTGTAAGTCCTGTGCTGAAAGTGATTTAGTCATTTGAAGTACGTGTACGTTGTGAAGACAGCAGACGTAGCTGTCAGCAGGATTAGCAGTTCCTGCATGATGCACTATGGTGCTGTGATGCAGAGAAAACAGCTTGGACCTCCAAACTGAGAGAAGTGTCAGGGTGGCACTGAGCCTTGCTTATATAATGAGGTTTCTCAAGGCTACTGACAGCATTATGTCCTGAGGTAGACTGCTTGAAACTGGCTTCAGTTATTCAGAACAAATACACCTTTATGTTTCTAAACAATGATTTTCACAGATCTGTAGATCTGTTCCTTAAAGGTGTTTTGGATTAAACTATAGGAAGTGCTTACTGGCACTTCCAACAGTATTTAGCTTGTGCAAATTCTATCTCCTATATGTATTTAGTTTGCAGTATGCAAAAGAAGCACATTACTTCTTTTCTAGCTTCTATATTGAGACACAGCTGCTGCACATAGGACCATATGCAAACATTGCAGTTACAGAGTTATTAGGGTGCCAGAAGTACCAAAGGCATGTGGCATACAGCCTGTGTTTTGGCTACGTTTGTCTTCCAAGTTAAAAAAGCCAAAAACAGACATCATTTGATACGTGGTGCTTAGATTAGCACTAGGAGAAACTTGTATGAACTCAGTGCAACTATTCACCATGTAATCCCAGTTACATTCTTCTAAAATGTAAGACTTCACTTTTTAAATTCGATTACTTGAGTTGGAAGACTTCCTATCTTTCAGCTGTCCATCTAACTCACTCCACCAGTGTGAAATGCTCTCAGCTCTACTTAATGATACAAACAGTGACTTAGTGGCCTTATTCCCAATAAAGGTGATTAATAAATATCTTGAAAGGTATAACTCAGGTATAGTTTGTAGCATACTTCCCAAATACAGCATAGCTCTAACTTCATACTGCTTGAAAATGGCATTTATTGGTAATTAAAATGCTGAAAAGAATTATTTAGAAAGACTAAAGCTTACACTCATTCTGTGTTCTCAACACTGAAGCTAAAATTTTTTTCTTTTTAAAATACTGAGGCATTTTTTTACTGTACAAAACTGCTGACTGTTCATCAACAGGTTCGCTTACCAAAGCCTATGCCAAAACCAGCTCAACAGAAGCAAAAGAAAATGGAAAGTGAGGAAAACATCTGTCAAAACAGGGCCTGGACTCGAGCAAGGGGTAGACTGCTCCAAGATGAAGAAAAGCCAAGTAACTTAAACCAGACACTTCCCCAAACAGAGCCTCAGCAGGTGAGGATTTTGGCACTGCAGTAATGCATGGTATCTCCTGGGAGGTCACTCTCTTAGCTTGCTGGTCATCTTTTGGGAAGGGCCAAGAGTAGATGAGTGCTTGAAAAAAGTCAAGCACTGAGTCATGAACACCAGAAGTGGGCAGACACTTATTGGCTTGCATTACTGGAAACTTGCAACTTTGTATGTTGTACCCAGGTAAGAAGAACAAAATAGGCACACTACCTGTCTCAAACCTGTTAGGTAGAATACTGGAATAGTACCTCTAATTGTGAAGCCTGCTGGTTTTTTCTTTAGCATACAGAATTACTGTACGTCAACAGGTTCACTTGCCAAAGCCTTCACCAAACCCAGTGAAACAGAAGCAGAAGATGAAAGAGGATGCCTTTAAGTACCCAAGCAGGCCCCAAGCTCAGATAACGCACAGGAAATCCCATGCTGAAGAGAAGCCAATGAAACTGAACAGCACCATTCAGGAGACTGACCCACAAAAGGTGAGGATTTTGGTGTTAACTTAGAGCAGGCATGGCACACAGGGAAAGAAAGATGAGCTCTGCAAAAAATGAGTTTCAAAAAAACTAACAGCAGTACAAAAACTCAAAATTAACACAAATGACTAACATTAACACAAACACTAAAAGGTTTGCATATGGTTTCATACAGCTCCAAATTAACCTTTGTTGTATATAGTTTGATAGTAAAGCACTGTCCCAGTGTGCTCCCCAATAGATAAAAGTGCTGGGAAAAAACAATCGTCTCCTTCTGTGGCCCTTATTGGGTTTTTTGGGGAGAAGCTAATAGCACTCTTAATAGAGTTCTTAAATTCTGACTTCTTAATCTGAGGATCTGAGAAGTTAACTAATTAATCTCACTTACTGGTAACTACTACATTAATAGGTTGAATGAATATGTTCTGTCTTAGTCTTCAACCATCCAGATCTAGGTTTTACTAACATTCCAACTTAGCAAGCATCCTCTGTCCTTTAACAAATTCATCCCTATTTATCTCCTTCACATAGAAAAAAACATAAGGACAATATTGAATAAGCACAAAAATGCAGCTTTAAAGATAGCTTTATTATTAATCCAAAATTATTTGCTTCTGGCAGTCTGCTGATCGCTGCCTGGAGACTGCAGTACAAGCTAGGAGAGTGAAGCAGAAAAAGCGCAGCGGTACCTAAGAGCATCAGGCAGTAAAGTGGTGAGCAGAACGATGTTTGGAGATGTCTTGGCTGGTAGCAAAGTAGTCAGACTCTGAAAGGTCTCCGGATTTCTGACACAATCAAACTTTTTCCCTGAAGACTTGGAGTGCGACTTCATAATCCTCAGATGGAAAATTTTAAAAATATTAGCAAATAAAAAACGTGCCCACCCAATCTCTGTTCCTCCTGTGCGTTTCGTATGAAGGCAACTTTCAGTTGTTAAAAAAGAAGCAGATAAGGAAGGAGAGACACATTCAGTTTTCTGTCATGACATTGGGGGGGTAAGAGAAACCACTGGTATCCTCATAACATCCCCTGCTCATCTAAACAACTGGACTGTGGATCTTGACATGGGAGGTTTGTGTTTCCCTCCTCTTTGTGGGAAGAAAGGAGAAGTACATTTTAAACAACTGGAACTGATCACCAGTCTCATATTTGGATTATACATTTGTTTTGATTTAACCATTCTAAAAGAGAAGCCACTGTTGCAATGTAACAGTGCTGCATCTATACAGAATGGTTTTGTAGCTCTCACTGAACTTAGTGCATTAAAGGGAAGAGTTAAAGTGCATGTCAGATAACAAATTAAGACATTCAAGTGAGGAACTAGAAATGGGAAAAAAAAATGGCAGGATTGCCTTAGTTTCATATTGCACAGTTCCTTTTAATTTCTTCCATGTAATTTAGGAGATGGGTACAGAAAGCTGTATTTCATAGTAGTGAGGTTACTAAACTTCAGAAGGATGGTTCATGTACCAGGGTGGGGGAGGGGGAAAACAGTGGCTAATTCAGGAACTAGTGATGAGAGTCTGTCTGTCAAGTGTTCTCCAGAGAGCAATTCCAAACCCTTCAGTCAGACAGCTGCCTGGAGTAACTGCAGGCACCTCACTCCAACTTCAGCGCTTAGAGAGAATGGTCATGCTGCTGCTGTTCATAGTCAGAGATGATGCAGTTAAAGGTCTGAATACAGAGCTCGGAGGAGAAGTTCTGTCTCCATGGTTTATCTTCTAAGAGAAGTACGTTCAGAAAAACATCATATGGCTGGGACAATGACAAAAAGAGAAGAAAGAAGTGGGTCTGCTTTGTATGGTACTGTTAGAAAGCTGTTAGATATAAACAAAAAGGAGAAACAGTTCTGTGTCACAAGGGGAGCGCTGGAGTGAGAGGAGTAGGACAAAAAGAGTAGGATGGTTGTGAGAGACAGGACATCTGGCAAACAGAGAGGGTGGAAGGCAGAAATAATGTCTAAAAAAGAATATGGAAGTAATAAAAAACAATGAAAAAAAGCTACTTTTTGTTGGACATCATGGTTATCTATCAGATGGGGCGCAGCTTTTCATTAAAGGTAAAAACAGACATGCCTGTCACCGGGAGAGAAATAAGGCAGCCGATAATGAAGACATGAAATTTCTACTAAAATTACATATTGTGAATATATGTGAATTTTTCTAAAGGGATGATGAAAAATACACTTTGCATGAATTTTGAATTTTTGTTTATTTGAGAAACAAAATGATAGCGGTTTGGGGATTCATTTCAGAGATGTAGACCAAAAGAGTATGCTAAGGATCCCACTGCTGCTACAGACCTAAAGAACCAGCTGCCCTGTCCAGCTAGAAAGATGAACATGATGCATATTTGTGCTGTGTGTGATAAATCAGAAGGCAGCCACACTGTAAAATGCAAAGAGTTACACAAGTTAAAGCACTACATCAAACTTCAGATTATTTTCCAGGCTTTATTCACAAAAATACTGTAAAGACTTTAATATATTAAACATCTGGCAAAAAGAGTTGAAGATACACAAGAATTTCAGCTGTTCAGGAATAGACAAAATCTTTAAAGGGTGCTTAATCAAACCTGTAGTTATGCACTTAATAAACATCTGCAAATTCAAGAGTTAAGATTTGGTCAGAATTGTGTTGCTTTCTCTTAGATAGCTTAAATACCTAGATGTTATCTTTCTTTGCTTGTTGATTTTTATTTTTAATGCTTCAAATCTCACTCGTATAAATACTAAGGTTGTTATTACTGGTTTTTTTTTGTCCCCCTGCAGAAAGACACAGGAAGAGAATTACCACCACTCAGCCCCCACGCATCATTCTTGGAATCCAGAAGGAAACTAGATCAGCTTTTAACTACAAGTCATCCACTGTCTCTGCAAGAACCTGGTCTTTCTGTATCCACTATATTTAGGCTTGCATTTACTGAAGAAAGATACCACTACAGTATAGCTATACTTGTACTTTTGTTTCTGATATTACTTTCCTTGTATTTTCTTTGACATTGCCATTTCGTTGTCTTCAGTATAAGTGCATCAGCATTCCCATCGTGGTGTTTTTCTCAAGGTTTCTTCATGGAAGATTTCAGTGTCAGTGGCTTAGAAAATAATTTTGTAAAATAAAACTGTAAATACATACCCTTTAAAAGCAGGTTCTTCTAAACCTTCACCGTCTGCACTGAAGAGTTCTGTGTATGTACTAAAGTACTGTTGGGGGTTGTTCTGTACCATGAATTTGGGGATTTTTTTTCAGAAATGAGTTCTTTGTTACAGACAAATTAAAAAAAAATCATGAAAGATTGCAGCATGGAATTTAGTTATTTTTAACACTAGTATGTTGATATAGAAGTTATAACAACATCTTTAAGGATTTTCTGAAACAGCATAGTTAAGTACTGATGCATTAAATGCAAACTTTTTTCCTCTCTTTATCCTGCTGGGTAAAGGGGAGATAAAAGCTGCAACTGCTGTTCAACAGAAGACTGAGATAAAGGCAAAAAACTATAGCAAAGTAACTACACTACTTCATTCCAACTCCCATTTTCATCACACTTCCTTACCTTGTTACAATATGGACATTCACCAAAGATGACATTAAAGCTCTGTCTGCTGGAAGGAAGACCTTGTAGCCACTGCAACACAAATGATATGAAACAAATGTAGATTTTAATTTACTTAAATTTAAAACACATCCCTTAACAGAGTTTTGTAAACTTAGTTTGTCTGGGATACATCTGACACGGTGCATGTCAGGTCAGTCTGTATAACCACACAGTGAGGAAGGTTCACTTCCACACTGAGCTTGTTTTACACAAGAGTGTTCAAATCACAGTGGTTTTTCTAGCAACCCTTATAGGATTTTGCTTCATCTGAAATTGTAGGTGTGCAATGCTTATTTTTTATGACTTGCCAGTCAGTTAACAAGCAAGTTTGTCCCATTAATTAGTGTACCTCATACAGGCAAGCCTGATGAAAAGGTTGTCCGCATCGGGGCTCATCGCACACTTGATCTGGCGTGGTGCCATTGAGGCGATAGGCATAGCAGATTCCACAGTCCTTAGTAAAATCCTGAAAACACACTAGTTTAGGTTCAAGAGGAAGAAAAAGGGCTGAGAAAGAGAAACATTTTCATCTATTTGTTTTTTGTTTTGCACCACTTCTTATTTAGAATTACTAAACATTTCTGCCTTCAGCATGTATTTTTTATATTATGATATTAACAGTGAGAGCAGTTGCCAGATGCACAGGACTGCTAGGTTACATTTCATCCTCTCACTGCATTACATCTAGTTTGACAAGCATTTTCATACTCGGGCCCCACAGTTTCTTTTTCAAACACAATGATTTGTCATTACATTTAGATATCAGAAACAAGACCTTGCAGTCAGATATTAATTTAAAAATTTTCACGAGTGAAAGCCAAGCTGGTAATCCAGTGTTACAGCATTGTCAGAAATTAATTCCAAGTTTATTTGAAATGCACCAGTATTTGGATGGCCTCTTGTCCCCTGTAAGCAGCTCTACCTAATTAGAACGTAAGTCATCAACATCCATAACAGAATGTTTGGATTTTCCACATCTCATTAACTCCTCTGGAACTTCCTCTTTCCCTTTTAATAGTGAAACCTATTATTAATTGTCCTGCTGCTATGAAGGCCACAGCAAAGTGTGCACCTCACATCAAAGGTTAACAAGTACTGACAATTGTTGCTTGAAGTTCAGAAGTCCTTATGACAATATATTACTCCAATTACCACTCTTCTAAGTCTCTTACTTTTCCTGGCAGTTATAAAATGACCGTTTAGATTTTACTTATTCAGAAATAACAACTGATCATTAACAAAAAACAACTTACACTTTTTTCTAACACGGCACGAGATGGAAAATCAATTTCTAAGAGGTCTTTCAAGTTTTGTAATAAACTAATTTCTGGATCCCTGCAAACCGGAGAAAGGGAGAAAAAAGTAAATGCTAAGAACAGCAAATACCATTCTAGTTTCAAACCTGTATCATTAAAGGTGCTTACCACAAGTGCATGTTGCTGTTCAGCTTAGTTCTCAAAGGGTTAACCACTGCAAACAATATACAACACATAGTTATAATATCCTTATGATCCCCTTCTATCACTTGTCCAGTTCTACCCCTTCTATTTCAGCAACAAAGGGCGAGTCAATATTTGTTGGTGATCATTTTTTTGGTGGTATTTTTTTTTAAATTAATTAAGGCAACTAACTCAATGATTGCCCTCAGTTTTAGAAACTGATTATGATTATGCTAGCATTTAAAACACCATACTGATAAATATCTGATTTATTTTCCTTAAGAAGTTGGCAAAAAAGCTGTGCAAAGCAGAGTGAAAGACTTAAAGACTTCCAAACACCACTAGGACATACGCAGTAGATTATTAACTTATTTATATAAAGAAAATAGTAATAAAACATAAATAAAACTTCATAATCATCTATAGGACATAAGCTGTGTTAGGAAAGCACTAGGAAAAAATGTCACTCAGCAAAACAGCATGCTGCAGATGTATGCTGTTAAAAAACAGTGTCTGTATCAAACCCTCCTGTACACACAGCCTAGTTCCTGGCTCTACTTAGTGTTTACCCAGGAGCCTGACATAGCTTACTCTGGTGCCTGCTCACCAGAGAGCAGATTCTAGAAGAGAAACAAATGTTGTCTTTCTGCTGCCTTACCATGATCTGCTCCAAGGAAGTAACACTCAGGGAGCATCTTTGGATGCCTGGGATCTACCTCTATGTTCACAGAAACATTGCTCCCTACAGGGAAAATCAGACATAGGTGAAGCTTTTCTTTGCAATCAGCTACTTGAAAACAGAAACATTAACTTAGAAAACAGTTATAAATTAATGAATTCAGACTGCTTTTAATTGCTCCAGATAATTGGAAAGTTGGTACAAAACATTCTATTTCAATGGACTGTAATTAAAAATAGCAACTTACTAAAAAAGTTACATCTTGCATTTCTCTGAGAATAGTCTTAACCTTAATGCTTAGACTTCTGAATAATCGAATTAAAGCTAATGGTATAATCAATTTAAAATCTTAGTGAAATTCTAAAGGCAGAAGAGATTTAATCATCAGTTCTGCTTCATCTTTTGATGTCCAAAAGGACAAAAAAAATGTATCAACAGCATACAACCCCTCAACAGCATACTCCTGGACTGAGCAAGCCACAGCATATTTCTCAAACAGCAAATATTTCCCATTATATGATACCCTAAGAACCCCAAAGGATTTGCTCAAAAATGTTGTGGATCCAGGTTAAGAACCTTGCAGCACATTCTCCTCTAAGCACAAATAAGTGAAATCCAACTTCTTTTTTTCCTAATTAACAGGTATATTAGGCTTGACCTTCTTGAATAAATTGGAATGAATTAAATCGAAATCTAGTCTTAAATGAAGATTGTCTATAACTGAAAACAAAAGCCTAAAGGCATACATTGCCCTCCGCTGATCTGAACTTTTTGAAGCTTTCCCTTCCTTTTCATTGGTCTTTATCAGTACAGTGGTACAACCAAGATAAAGCCAGTCTGACACCAAAAATGTATTATCCAATCCACTGCTTTCTAACCAGCTGTTGACCTTCTCAGTCCCTCCCCGCCCCTCCGTGTCCCTCCCATCACCCCCAATGAAGGAGCTGCCTCAGCACCCCACCAGCAGCATTCCTTCCCCGCTCTGCAACTTTCACGGACAACTTAGGTCTACTTTGGTCCATTGCATGTTCTCAGATTTCTACAATATGCAATTGGCATTTTGGATTTAAGCTGAAAATCAGAAATCTTTTCAAAGATAACATTTTCACCTGTATTCCTAACCTAAGACTTTGGTAAGTTTCTCCTTTGCAAGTACAAGACTCCTTACTCTCTATATACACTAAGACCTTGAAGTGCCACATGTCAGCATATGAATTAAGGTACTTTTTTCAGATTGTTAACATTGTATGCCTCAAATTTCCTCTCCTCCTTTCTTTGTCCTTTCCTCCTGCCTCTTCAACCTCCTTTTCCCTCTTTGGACTATACTAATTCTCCTTTCATTCTTCCAGGACAGGAACAATCTAAAACAATAGTCTACTGAAAAACTGGAATTTGTGAACAAGATCAGGGATTCTTCTAAGCTCTGTTCTACGAACACTGATTTTCTAGAGCTGTCATGCAAGTTCTCTTTATTCTTAAAAGTTATGCGCAGTAATGTGGAAATGAAACTTGAATTTTGTATTAAACATAGCGAGCTTCTAACGATTTCATAAAGAGGCGTAGTGCTCAGTGGAAGTTTGTTTTTAATACAAAGTAAGAGTTGTGTTTTACTGTTTTTAAGTCCTAACCTTCTTTTTCTTGATTCAAAAAAACACCACCTGACCAGATAAACGGAGAATAAAAAAGCGTGCTGAGTTTACTTCTAGAACTCATGCATTCCTTCCAGTCTTTGTGTACCTATGGCGATCCTTCTTGATGTAGCACACCTGGCTGGATTCTCTGGCTCCAGTACCCACGTCTTCCCATCAATTTCATCCATGGTGTCCCAGAACTCTTTCAGCGATTCTAATGCTGCCAGGAACTGATTATGGATGTCTACTAAGGAGTCCTGGGAGAAAAAGAAATATAAAGATTTTATGTGGTTTCTACCTATAGCAATATAGAATATTTAAAAAAAACAACTGCTGTAATTTAAGAAGCATTAAAATCTAGCATGCATCCACTAAGAGTATGGTAGCAAAAAAATGCTGGACCTTATATAACACTTTTTTTTTTTTAATTGAAGCAACACAAAGTAGACAACTATCTTCATTACGATTTCTCTAATCTTGGTACTTCTAGCACATTGTGATAAGTATACAACATAACTGATTTGATATTGTTTCATACTCTTTTTTTTTTTTTTTTTTCTTTAGGAAACTGCTGTGAAAACTGGTGACAACTCCAGGGTAGATTTTAAAAAAGCTATGATATGTGGCTAAACAATGTTATAACAGTCTCAAAATTAAGCAGCATAAAACCAGGGACATAACATTGTATTTCAAACCATGCAAATACTGTAAGAGAAAGAGAAACCATACAATATTCAGAGGATTACACTCAAAAGATTTCAGTATTTGAGAGTGGAAAAGGCAGAATAAAAAAAATAGACATTATACAGGACAATATAGAGAACAGCAATGCAAAAGAAGCCTTTTAAATATCACTGAGCAAAACAGATGTAATTCTTCTAGAGGAAATTTTCAAAATAGAGAAAATACTTAGGAGTCAAGCTTTCAAAATGCAGATGCCAAAGGGTACAAAATACAAAGATGAATTCAGGGAGCCAAAAAAAGAGGTGAAGAATGCAATAGAAAGCAGGAGTAAAATCCATCCACGCTTTGATCCAAAGTAAACTTGAGTCTGATATAAGATGGAATGAGTAGAGAAGCTCGGAGTGCCACGAACAGAGCCCAGAGGAGAATAACAAGCACTCCAAACGTGGCTTCATGTGGACATATGAGGCCAGGATTTGGGAATACTGAAGGACTACCTTGAAATTATTCACACAAAACAACTGAAAAATCAAATGCATGAGTAAAAACAAGGAACGACAGGAGAACATTGACAAGGGCTTCTTCAACTACAATAAAGAGATGGAAAATTAAAAAGATGTGACAAGGGTCACATTTCAGATATACTTTGGCCCAGGAGCCAAACAAGTTCTGGGTGTGAAAAAGAAAAAGCAAATTAAATACTATGTTCTAAAGAGGTGTTTTTCTACAAATAACACAAAGCATGCATGCAACACTCTCCTTTAATCTTTTAGTAATTATGCTCTTTCACCAGAACAAAAAGTAGAAATTATATATATATATATATTTCTGAGATGAAAAAATGGGTTTTTTTTTTAATATAACAAGTTCTCATATTTTATGCACACATATTCCAGAAAGAAACAGTGCAGCTTCGAAATAAAATGCTACATTTTTTCCTGCTGTTATTAAATTAAAGTAGGAAAGCACTTAAGCAGAAAAGTGTGAATACTGCCAATCTCAAAACGTAACGCTTATTATCTTTAAAAGCATTTTGTTACTTTTATAATACCTGAAGTGATATAATAGTGTCAGTCACTTAACCACATCTTAGAGTATAATATCTTCATCTTAAGTACTATTATTTCCAGTATTTTAATAATTTTCACACAGTCCTGAAATGTGATCTTTTGTGCTCTGATGACACTTAAATTAATAGCATAATTTTCTGGTACTTGCAACAGTTGCTTTCCATTTTGATTTTTTACATTTTTCTATATCACATACAGATAAATCCTCTAATAATCATTTTTATCTTTATCTTCTGGGAATTCAAAGGGTTTCACTAGAAAAAAGAAACATCAAGGGATTATAACCCACAGATAAGTTTTAAAATCCAATTAATTTTAATACTAATTGTAATTTTTCAATGATGTTCCTTAAAAAGGTAGTTAAATCTTTTCTTAAATGCACTGTTCATTTGATCTTATTTGCATGCTTCATTGATGTTGCCAGCTGTCTCCTGCTATATACATAAATGCATCTATAGGTATTTAAATACATCACACGCTTGTCATGCAAACCATGAGAACTGTAACACTCCTTTTTAGTTGATTAACCAACTAATTTCAGAAAAGCACTGGGCAATAACCAAAAAGATTATCATGCTTTTTTTTTTTTTGTCTGTGCTACACCAAGATAGCTGTTAACAACACCACAAAGTGCAAACTCTGTTTCTCAGTAACCTCTTTATAAGCACACTAGAATTTTAATGAAATAAGTCAAATATTCTTTAAAAAAAAACAAACAAGACACCATTCACAAAATCACTGTTGGCTGCCCAAATGATTCTAAAAATCACTAGCAAAACCAATCTGGTTTTACTCCACCCTCTGTAATTATTAGGTTTCCATGCCCATCAGGCAAAACATACATTATAAAAATATAAAGGAATCTTTCACAACAGCTTAAAACAAAAAAGATAATTTTATGTTTAAAATAGGCCCTACATATTATTTATAAGTACAGAGGCCACTGAGTCTATGGCTAGTATGGGAAGCTAATTAATAGCTAACAGAGGTTCAGAAATCCTGCTGTGAAACCTGGATGCAGTTTGTTGTACAAGTGGACATTGCAGTCTTTTCTAACTGGATCACATGCTATTTCTTTTTCTACACAGTCAGCATCTTTCAGATTTTTCATAGTTCAGATTGTGAGTGTAGAAAGCAAAGAATACAATTAGTGATGGCGTATGAAAATGCAGTGTGATTCAGCACTGTCAGTTCTCTCTCAACAAAGCATATATCCAACCTCACCACACTAATTCTTCCAGGCTCTGTCAGACAGAAGTCTGATACATGCTCATGTAACACATACCTACACATCCTTAGGACTGAACGGTTCCTGATTTGGAAGGACGTGATTCTGTGATCTGAACTTCTGAAAATAGGTATTTATAGAGACTGGGTTAAATTCGTTATTTTACAAGACAACAGATGAAGGTGTATCACCTTCATGTGACTGCCACAAAACTCCCCATCAGTTTTAGAAATCTGACCCCATTTTTACCTTTTGTGATATCAGACTGTAGGCATCCTCCATTCATTTCAGACATTGACAGGAGATGAATTGCTTATTCTGGTCAGTGAAAATCTGGACCTATCAGATATACCAGTGATATTCTGGACCTATCTGGAGAGGAACACATTCTATTGCTGCTCCTGTTACTCCTAAGCTTTGAGTTTTCTGCCTCTCCCCTGACCAGCCTCACCCTAACAATTAGTCTTCTACCTAGGAAGAGTCCCAAGTAGTTCTGCAAAATTTGTTCCTATTTCTACTCTCTACACTGTCATCTCCATCCCATCACCAGTCCTCATGCCAATTCTTTCAAACATAATATTTGCTGACTCTTAGAAATACAGTAAAATTAGAAGAACCACAAAGCCTTCTTAACTGAAAAGGTAAAGTAGACTAAGCTATGGATGTTGCTATCTGCCTTTTATGTACTCCCAGATAAAGAACCATTTAATAAAGCGAGCAGTTGCTGGCTGGCAATGGTTCACCTGTATTATCTACGTAATTTACAATTCTTTAGATTTCTTGGGGCTACTATTTATTTCACACAAACCAAACTTTAATAATTTTCTTCCTCCTTGCACAAACTAAAGTCAGACACAACACTGAAACCTGTATGAAGTGTCAACCATTTCTATTTTTTGTATTGATAGATACATAAAAAGCAAATCTTTCTATATATCTATCTGTGAAGCTCCATTGCTAAGAAAAACCAAATTTGTGCCATGTTTTACTGTGTTTCCATTAAAATAACCAAATAATCTCATTCATATCATTATACTTTCTGAATTTTGTATTACTGCATTGTTGGCTGGCTGCATGACCTCATTAGTCATTAATTTCCACTCTCCTGACCTTCATGTAGCAAACCAGGTGGGCAATGGTCAGTATAGAAACAATATCCCGATGTGAGGGCAGCAGAATACAAGTGCACTGAAACTGCAGAACCATGCTGACAGTTTATACTAAAATCTGTAGACAGGACATTTATTGGGTAATTTAGAAAAAGAATATAACTGAAATAAGTAGATGTTCTTGCACTTGTCATTGAGAAGCACTCTGCATTTATTTGGCACTTGTAACAGTAGCGGCAGCAGCAGCATTGCCCTTGGTGCTGATTTCTTACTACTCTAAAATGTCTCCTCTGAGCCAGAATACACTGGCTGTTGCTGATCATGCTGTGAGACACCTGCACTGGCTACTAGGCTTGTCATGACGCACAAAACCCTACCATCTTCAGCTTGACATTGTGCAAGTTATAATTATTCATCCAAATGAATATGTCAGAGCAGCAGCAGCAGACCTCTCATCAGAGCAAAAGAAAAATACATCAAAACATTATCAACCCAGCAGGAAGACAGGGACCATAAGGAAAATTACCCATTTTTAATATGGATGCCATAAAGCCATGTCTATTATTATACCAAATAAAAAAAAAAAAACTCACAACCAACAAACCAGCCACCCAACAACCCCTCAAGTTTAAAGTCCATGAGCACTGAAAAGAACCCCAAATAGGCAACAGCAAGGGGGAAAAAAAAATTAGCAAAATCAATTACCAGAAACCTATTTATATTTTCTTTCACAAGAGTTTATATTATAATATCACGATTGCAAATTTGTCAGTTAAGCCTTGTCAGTTTTTACATCAAAGATGACCAAGAAATATTAAATTCCATTAAAACTTCATAATATTTTACTGGTACATAAGTATAGCATGTTCTCTTTCCCTCTTAGGTTCCAAAATTTTTAACCACTTGAGAACCTGCTAAAATCTGCTACTGTTGTTGTTTCATCTAAGTTTAACCCTTACCCTACCAAGATGCTCACTTTAAGAGTTTTAATGCACTTTGAAAATAAGCACAAATTTAAGTAGTGTAAGCAACACAGACATTTAGTACATTCTTTTTTTCCCCCAGAAGGTCACGTCACACTCAGAAGATCAGTTTTGACAAAAGACTGTACACATCTCCCATCAGAAAGCACAGGTTGTTGCTATTTGCCTCCACAGTACAGTAGATTCTCTGCAGCTGAAACCAGTCTCTTATGATTTCAAAGCAGTCCTCGGTCACATACATACATCTATTGCTTGTGTTTTCAACCACCCATAGGTAATTCTAACTGTAAGATGTTTAAGATTCCAAGCACTGGAGTGTCATATTTTTTAAGATTATATTTTTATTTTCCTGTAGAGTCATATTAATATATTTGCTCACATCTTTTAACTTGTCAAAGCAGGTCGCTTTTGTTATGTTTTTCAAGAACATCATATTAAAACATAAGTCCAGCTGGTAGCTTTAAAATTACTAAGAGTACACTTGGAGCTGCAACACCTCTCAAGGATATTTGAAATGCTTTTAATTTGAGGCAGCATGCACTGCAATGACATTAAAATTAAGAAAATAATATTAGAATTGTAGATAATTCCAGAGGTAAGAAACAGCATTTGAAATCCTACCTATAATATTAGTGTAACATATTAGTAAAATTTAAGGAGAAAAACAGTACTTATTCAGATTGTTCAAAATTGTACCAGGGAATCAAAAACTAAAATTACACATGAAAATAAACACAGTTTTTATTTGCAGTGGTTCATTCTTGACATTACTTCCTCAGGCTCTCAAACTGGATCTAAGGTGATGCACAGAACCTTGAGTTCTGCAGTCACATGCTCATCTCAAAATCATTCTGATGCAATCATTTGGTTACTTCCCCTACACAAATTTAGTAGTGTCAAAATAGGCTTTCTTGAAGGGCAGAAATCATTGCAGGAGTTAGACTAATGAAATGCTATCTGTCACTTGTGCAAAATTTGTTTTTTTGAATCAAATGACATCAAATCTCAACCATTTTCTAGAGATAATTCACATTAACTTGCTTCTAAAGTTTTCACTTCTAAATCCATTTAATCAAGGACGCATGCTCCGTTAAGAGAGAGTGAGACATGAAATAAAGCAAGAGACTAAAAGACAATAGCTTACATTGACAACTGTTAAATTACAGAATTTGAGTTAAGTATTTTCTTGGTCTTTTGGTTAAAAATGAAGTTTTATTATGTTGTGGAAATCATACAGGATAACAAACTGAGGCAACTGTGGTCTTTGTTTGGTTGTTGTATTTTTTGGTATAGCTGCCACCTTTCAAAGGTGGTGCTTCTCTACATAAAAGCTTACTGTGCACATCATTTCCTACTATTTCTAAAGGCTTGAAGTTCCAGCTGTACATACAGCTTAAGAGAAAAGCAGTGTGAGTGCAAAGCAACCAACACACAAAGTATACATACACGAAAGGAAAGCATTAAAAACAATCTCATAAAGAATACAAAGTTCAATTTTACATTCACAGAAGCAGGCCTGTAAGTAAAAAGCACACAGTTTTAACATTGAGTTAAAAATGAAGTCCAGTGCATCATTACCACCTACCTTCATATGTCTCAATTATAAAAAAAAAGGAGAACAATAGAAATAACAGGTACATGAGTTTACCTGTGGCATCCAAGAAATGGCAAACTGAACAGGAAAATCCACAATGCAGTCCGGTGGTTCAGTAGGATACTGAGGGAGAGAAAAAATATATACATATAGTTCTGGTTTTGATGCTGGTTTTTTTTAATATGATTAAAGTCAGACTGCTATTCAGCTGCCAAATTCGATAATGAAATATAAGCACTTCATGCATCTTGAGAACTTGGCTCTCAAAGCAAAAATATGGAAGGCATTTTCAGAAATACTTATAAATGCTAATTATCATTTAAAGAAGAAATCTACACGTAAAGTGTTCTTATGTATCAGGTTTTAGAAAAGGCAGGAGGATCATAGCTTTCTGTGTTCAGTCTTCACATAGGCAAATTAAAAAAGAACTTCAAAAACAGATCACATAAAAAAAATAGAAAATATTTCTTGGCAACTTGATGGCATCTGCTGAACAAAAGCATTACCCTTGCTCCTCAATTGCCTGTAGTGGATACAAAAGTTTAAAACAAAAACAACAAAACAGAAAAACTTTCCTGAGGCAAGGATTAATTTCCAATTGAACTAGAATATTTGCTGAGATTGAAAGTGCTTTTTGTTTTGAAACTTAAAACAATCAAAGCAATCACGAAGATAAAGTTAAAACTAACAGCTATTCTTTCCACCTGCCCCCAAGATTAAAAGCTATCAATTAGGAAGAAAAATATATGTAAAAAATTGACTGTTTTTTTTTAATAAAAAAGGCTAACTCCAGCCATTGACCATTCATTACACTTGTAAAAACACTGCAGCCCAGCTTCTCACTCTGAGATCTGTGGAGAAAAATGTATTTTCTGAAAAATAAAGCAATGAAAGAAAAAACTCACTTCATTACAAATTAACACCTATCCAAAATTTTATTCACCCAAGAAGTTGCCTCCTTTAGTCCTATGCAACATTTCCAATTCAGCCAGTGCCACACCAAGTGGTATTACAGAAGTTGTGTTAGTATTGCATAAACTGCTAATACAAGAAAACATATCAGAAAACCTTACTTGAGGAGACATACGAAAAAGGTCCCAACTTCCTCCCTGAATTAAAGACAGAGATGTGAAGCTTAACTATGCTGCTTCCCATAGCCATCCTGCACTCATAATAAACATCCACACAGATATCATCATTTACCAGACATCTAGAAATCAATGTAATTTTTTTTTAGAGTGCCTTTACATCATACACAGTGTAATTCTACAGGAACTGGTTCCCAATTGTTCTTTGTAAAAAGAGCAAAAAAAAAAAAAGTGTAGCTTCCCAAGAGCAACCATTCTGCACTTTCTTGATTTTAATAATGAAGTGGATTTATGCATTTCACAGAAATCTGTCTAAACTTGCACTTTTTAGTATGTCTTTCCTTGTAGTTTCTGTCAGATATCTACTTCCTGAAGACAACTTCTACGACTTGAGTATTGTATGATTTACTATTTTATCAAACTGGAGGCAGACAAGCTAAAAAACTGCAAGAGAGCAAGAGAACAAACAACTAATTTGGACAGGAGGCAGTTACAGTTTAGAAAAGTATACCCACAGAAGCTGTCACAGTTTCTTTTACTGTAGTGTTAGCATTATTTTTCATGAAATGCTTTAATGCTTGCATAAAAATAAACTTGTTTTCAATGCATAAAATCTTGCCTAAAACAAACAGATCAGTTTCTGTAAGGGATTCATTTTAGGACTACCCTAGTTAAATGTCAGCAGCATTAACCAATTAGGTGCTTATTTTCTTGGTAAGTAAATTCAGTTTATGCATTCTTTTGTATGTTGCCTTTGAACAAGTGGTTGCGAACAGATCCTACAAACATTTTATTAAAAAAAAAATTACCTTATCTCTTTAATGCTTTTTCAACCTTACAGGGTGAAATCCTGTATAAAGTAACACGAGTGATTCTGCAAGAGATAGTATTTTACAATGCTATCCCACAGTATATCAGCAGCATCATATACAATCAGATCTGTACGTTAAAAATCCTACTTTTCAGAAGAATTTAAGCAATTGCTAGAGCAAAGATTTATATACTGTATTTTGAGCATGCAGCTGATGTTATCTAGAAAAAGCATTTTCAATAACCCTCGCCAAATCATTCACTTAATTACTGTCAAAGCATCTTGTTTACTACATGGCATGCAAATTACTGCAGTAGCTATTAGAGTTCTTGGGATCTGAAATGGCAAGCACCCAACCCACTTCCAAGAATTAAAATATACGAGTTTCTCATGTAATACAACATGAAGTCTGAAAAATAAAACCTAATGTATTTGGTTTTATACCTTGCAAAGACACATATTTGGCTTTCAGAAACCTTCTAGCTCATTTATTAAATTGCGAGTGGAAAAAATTTTCTGCATCAGGCATTTTCAGGCAAATTAAACTGAAAACTATTTCACAAAACGTAATCTGAGCATTAAACAATACATCCTCTTATGAGGATAGTCCTAATAATTTACACAAGTCGACATAGTGTAACACTGGATTGCACAAAGACACCATGACATGCTACTCTCGATCCTTCCAGATTTAATTTGATTGCCCCAAGTTTCCCATGTACTATATAAACCTAGATTATAGAGCAACCATTTTAACAGAGCAATTCCTAATACAAAGAACATTAATCCAAGAATAAGTGAAAACATTTGACAAACCATTACAGAAAAGTCCTCAAAATACATCCAAACCATTAAGGATGGTAGCAAAGGAATATTTAGAGGATTATTTGAATACACATTATAACTTTATGAAGAATAATTTTCTAAACCACTTGTGGAAGTATTCCGTCCTGAAATCTTTGTCAGCATGCTTATTAGCTCATCTCAGTGCATGGTATCTGCAAGGACAAGGCTGAACCAACCACTCTGCCAGAACACAGACAGGAGCCAGCAACATATGCTCAGGGGAGAGGTTTAACTCTCAAACTAACCACAATCAAATAAATAGCATAACAAAAATAAGCACAATTGAATTAAAGCATGTTACCAAAAGAAATCTCTTAAAAAATACAGTCTTCTCAAATATATATACATATATATATATGTATATAAAAGAAAATCAAACCACTGTGTCGGCAACATTTCACATATAAATTTTCTCTTTGGCAAGTTTAAATGCCAGGCAGTTTCAAAAGGACAAACAATTGATCCTTTCATCACAAAAATTACTTGAAAAGAAAAATTTGATGATTACTTTTCACAGCAGACGATTTAGATAGTCTAGTCTTTTTATTACACCACACCTTCAGTTGATAGAAGGTAAGCACCTTCTATCTTCTGCTATTAGGAGCCTCAACCACACACATTTCATTACTATAAAGAAAAGCACAAGTTTTTAGAAGGACAGCAAATGGGTAATCTTGATTCCCATTATGGCACAGTGATGAGTTAAACAGAACCAGCCAATGCAGAAGTGTAACATTGTTTGACTAATTTTATCAGATGCTTGAGCTTTACAGTTAAAAGTGCTCTACTTCAATCTCCATAAGCTGAAGAAAAAGCTTAGGGGCAACAGGCTGCATGCATTTCATTTCTAATGCCACACTAAGTACACGGATAGCAGCTCCCTTATAAACAATGCCAATACAGTCAGGTTTTTGCACACTACATAGCCCACAATTTTACCTCTTGGCATTTTTTTTTTCCCCATGAGTGTATTTAACAACCAAATGACTAGCAAATTAATTAATTGTTCATTATTGTGTGTATAAAAACATGCATATATATATTTAGAACACTTTAACACTTTTATTATTTTTTGAAAATCTATGTTGATAACTACCATTCCCTGACAATTCTTCTTTGTGTCCTTTAAGGTAATAATAATTTTGTCTTATATAAAACCAAAAAACTCCTGCATTTCTATTTTTTAAAGAAAATAGGAAGTTTCTGAGGATGAAATTTAGATTCACAGTACAGTGCCCACACAGTACAGTTCTTATTCCTTCAAGATTATTATTCCAGATGATGGACCAAAAGTGGATACTTTCCAAATCCACTTTTACTCATAAGTTGATTTTCTGAAAGTAGCAGCTATGACCATACAATTACCATCACATAGCCTGGATCTTCATAGATTCTGGTAAGACATTCATGTCTTAAAACAAGAAATTCTACAAAGAAGTATTACAGTTTGAGTGCAGTTCTATGTATTAGGAAGAATTAAAACTTTGCTGCTTCTATACATGCCACGGTTTGTTTTTTGTTGTTGTTGTTTTGCTTTTTAAATGTTTAAGAATGTCAATTCTATCATAAATCTTCTCAGCTCAAACAGTAAGTCTTGCCACAGAAGCTAACTAACATCCTCCAATTCCTGTTATATGCTTAGTCTCTGGATTGAGTGATAATATATGAAAGTCTCTAAAATAGCTTTATCTGTGAGAAGGTAAAATAATTGCAGCATCAAAGTGTTTCTAATGTGATGTGCAACCTCATGTAAGATCCTTACAGATAACAATAACGTATCAGGAATTTTCATTGAAGTTCAAGTCTGAAAATTCCACATTTTACAAAACAATTTCTAAAAAAAAAAAACCCACGAAAAAGCAGATTATTTTGCACAACAGACATGCTATCAGACCAACTCTCTAAAATCCTTACATATTAGAAAATCCATCTTTTTCATGGAAATCTTGAAGTATTTTCCCCCATATAAATTCACCTTCGCATTTAACTTCAGAGTGATCAGATGTTGACGATCACGAGAGTCTTCAGCTTTTAGCTTGATTGTGGTGAGCCCAGTATCCACATATGCAACTCTAAAAGAGAAAAGAAAGCTCTGATGGGATTTCAAGAACTACAGTTTGAAAGATCTGCAATACTCTTATTAGTCTGTTACAAATATTAATCAGGGGAAGTCTGATATGCCAAGCATTTCGGCTGTTCTGGATTTACTGCTGTTAATACACCAGTCTACTGCTTAATGCACTCATACATCTTTGGGTTATTTACAGTGTGTGTCAAGGCTCATGCTGTGGTCAGTGAGCGCTATGTTTCAGTTTTCCATCACTGGAACCTTTGACACACACAGCATGTTCCTGTCAGCCTCTACTTATGTACACATTAAACTTCCTGTCAAATCTTTGATCCATTTCTGCAGTTTCTTACACTATGAGACTTTTATGCTCTTGATTTGCTTTTGTCTTCAATGAAGCTCTCTTTTGTTATCAATAATGTTATTTTTGAAAATTCGGTGGCTATTGGTTCACATTCTGAAATTGATTTTTCACAAAAAGCAGTTCTAGTACAGGTACAAAATGAGTTGTTTACAATGATTTGCCTTTGTTTCATGACAGTTTCACACAGTATAAATGCACTCAAGCGAGTAGAAAGTACATACTAAACCTAAATCAGTTTTAATACAAAATCTCTTTTTGTTTAAGACGTTACTGATACATACTTCCCTAAACAACAAAGATGAATGAAATTATGAAATTCTTCTATCAAAGTATGTTCTACTGAGAGGCTTCAATGGCTGCCAAAAAGGTTGAGTCTCACCCATATACTCAACAGAGAACTGAGTTTGTGGACATTTTGATATTATTACTGTATCATTCACAGGTAATGATAAAAAAGCAGTCTACAATTGTTGCACAAACTTATCACCTAGACTGATGGAAAACGCCATCGGAGTTCAAAGCAAGTATCTGCTAGCTAACCTAAGTAACATTTTTCTAAATTCATACATACTAGCCCAGTCACTTCAGCCAGCACACTGGAAAAAAACGTTTCTCTTTCAAGAGCAAATAGATACACGGTAGTAGAAGTCTACATAGGAAAACGTAGAGCTACACATTCCTAGCAGGAGGTGAAAGGAACAAAGTGATCTCCGTAATCACACATGAAAAATAAGGTTGGAAAAAAGTAGCAGTGCTAGTGAGTACTGAAAAAGACATTATTTCACATTTAATGCTGGATAATTTAAAGCAGTATTACACTGGTCTACAAATTTCTGGGAGTATTTTGCCACTCCTCTAGAACAGTTTAAAGAAATAGAAGCCTTGATAAAAATGTAGTCAATTAAATTCAGTTTACTTAGAGAACATTATAGCATTTCTCCTCCAATAGGAACAATCACTGCTCACACCTCATTCTAACTTTACCTCAAAATTATATTACACATTTTTATAAAGATAAGAAATTAGTTACAACCCAGGCTCCATTTACTGTTGCAGATGGAGTTGAAGAATGCCCAGAATGAAAATTCATTGCTGGTCTTCCTTTTTCTCAACAGAATGTAAAAAGTAATAAGCTGCTTCTAGGGTATGAAGGTGTCGTAGTCTTATGTTTATTTTTGGTTTTCAGTACTCTGCATCAAAACATCATGTAGTGTACTGGAATTAAAGTGTTAATGCTCTAATTCCAGCTACCTATCCCTATACATTACAGAAGTCATGGGATCTGACCCTTCCGGGGGGGGCGGTCTCTTACTGCCTGGCAGTGGGTGCTGGAGGGTGCTGTCCTAGACGTTCCAAGCTTTTCAGGTTTGACTCAGTCTCAGGAACTCTCTCTCTCCTATCTTATTTGATTTATTAGTCTCAATTCCAATTAGATTGTATGATATTGTGTTATCTTGTATTCCGATATCATAGTCAGTAAAATAAGTTTTCCTCCATAGATTGTTGCTGCTCGTTTTTTTTTTTCTCCTCCCTTCCTTCCTTCCCATTTTGTGGGGCCAGATGGGGTGGGGGGCAGAGGCCTACTGCCCCCTGTCATGGGCATAGATTGATCTAGTTAACTCCGTGACAGATTTTGGTGGAGAATGCGGGCATAACTGCTTTTTAGCTTTTAGAACAAATCTCTCTCTCTGCTCTTAGAGAGCTTCGTTAGGGAGCATTATCAGTAGTTCAGGTTTTTGTGCTGGAAAACTTGACCTTGAAAGACCAGGCGTACTGCCAGTATTCTGGGATATTTGTAAACTTTGAGCACTGCTTAGTCTGGGTAGTGCCTTTTTTCTTTTTTTTTCCCCCTCCTCTTGTTAGCTTCAATTCATTAACCCCTTTTTAGCAGATACCAGCGATGAATCCACTCTTTACCGTGGGGGTGCTGTGTAAGGGATTAAAAGCTATGGTGCTACTCGCGACCTACTGGCCAATCATCAATGTCATCAATTCCACAATGTGGAATTGTGTTCATATATAACCACATAAGGGCACTGATGGAGACACCTGTATGGTACCTATATTGGTACCTATATGCAATGTGGTATAATATGAATTTTGACATTTGCATCCCAGATGGAATGGCTGATTTTACAAACAACTACATCCCAAATGGAATAACTAATTTTACAAACAACACGATGTTCAGACCAGTTTCCAGGCTTTCCTCTTGATTTGTCAGATGTTTTCCAAATACTGAGTTAATGCTCATGTTTGTGGGCATAGCCCTGTTCATGTTATCAATCTCCCTGAATGTATTCCTATACAGGCATGGTAAGTGAAAGGAGTCTCCTCCAAAACTAGAGAATGCTGACTGACAGGGAATATGGAGAGGTTTAGGAAAAATCTTAGAAGCATGGGGACCCACGATGTCATGGGATTTCACTCTTGAACACCTGTGGGATCCCGAGAAACTAAGCCAGTATTTGAGTCAGGGACGGTGTGGCTTACATAATTCTAAGGAGATACAACTTATTTGGGGTTTGGTTTGTGGTTACAGTGCCCTATACAATACTATTCTGGAGAGAGATTGTTTCAGAGCTGAGGTTCAAGCCAAGGGGGATAATCTCCAAGTCAAATCTGATCAATTACAGGAGATACCAGTAACATTATCAGTTGCCCCTGTGGAAGGCAAGAAATGGAAATGAGTGTCCTTGTGTCTAGAACGGAAAAAAGAAGATGCAGAGGAGGAGTGGAGGAAGATCCAGGTTCAGGGGCCCTCCTCAAAACCACCATCATCAGGAAAGGCAAAAGGAAAAGCTAAGAGACATGCAGAAGAGAGTGATGAAGTCTCTGTTACTACTCGTCGGCCTCTGAAGATGACTGAAATCCAAGGCTCAAGAGAGGAGTTTACACGGTGCCCAAATGAAACTCTTGTTTCCTGGTTGCTTTGCTGTTGGGATGGTGGGGCCAGTAGCTTGTCTCTAGATGGTAATGAAGCTTGCCAACTAGGAGCCATTGCCAGAGATCCAGCTATTGACAGAGGAATTGATGTTTGGATGGGGCTGCCACCCTCTGGGAACGAGTGTTAATAGCCATGAAGGAAAGGTACCCCTTCAAAAACAGCTTGAAGCCTGTGATGAAAAGGTAGGATACAGTTGAACAGGGGATCCAGTATTTGAGGGAAATAACCGTGGTGGAAATGTTGTATGACTCTAACTTTGTTCCTAACCACCCACGCCAAGACCACAACCCTGAGAGAGTGAGGACGACGCCTGAAATATGGCAGAAACTCACAACAACAGACAGACAGATACGCCAGTACACTAATGGCAGCGTTTGACAGATACCAGGACCAACAGAGAAGACCCTTAGTTTTTGAATTGATTCTTATGCTCCAAAGCTATGAACAACAGCTACCTCCAACTCATGCTTCCATTTCCGCCATCTCACAATTAATGGACCAACTGAATGCAATGCAAGAGCAAGTGTCTTTACTGATTAATCGTGACAAACCTGTAGTAGTATCAGAAACGCTCGATGAAGATCAGGATAATCAAGAGTCTAATGAAGGAGCTGATCAAACTAATGTGAATCCAACTAGTAAAGATGATGAACCCTCCTTCTCATGTATACCATCAAAAATCTCAGCTGTTAGAGGCAAACGCTTTCCAGCTCCAGGAAGGAATCCTACATCACAACTTGCCTTGTGGTGTTACTTACATGACCATGGAGAAGACATGAGGAAGTGGCACGACCAAGCTACTCATGTACTACGAGCACGGGTGAGAGAATTACAAAGCAGATCAACCACCAGTGCAGTTGCTCCGGTCACCACAGGTAATGAATAGAGGGGCCCTGCCCTCAGTCAGGGGGAGAAAGGGATAATAGAGTTTATTGGACTGTGTGGATTCGATGGCCATCAGAACCACTGAAATATAAGGCACTGGTGGATACCGGTGCACAGTGCACTCTGATGCCCTCGAGTCATGAAGGGACAGAATCAATCCATATTTCTGGAGCGAAAGGGGACTCTCAAGTATTGTCTGTTTTGGAGGCCGAGATAAGCCTCACTGGTACAAACTGGCAAAAGTGTGACTGGTCCAGGGGCTCCATGTATACTTGGTATTGATTACCTCAGAAGGGGGCATTTCAAGGATCCTAAGGGGTATCGATGGGCCTTTGGAATAGCTGCTGTAGACACAAACATTAAGCAGCTGTCTGTTTTGCCTGGCTTGTCAGAAGATCCGTCTGTTGTGGGGTTGCTACAGGTAAAAGAGTAACAGGTACCCCTTGCTACAAAAAGGGTGCACAGACAGCAGTACCGCACCAACGGGGATTCCTTGTTCCATATTCATAAGTTGATTCGTCAACTAGAGAGTCAGGGAGTGACTCTCAGCACTACTCACTCGCCTTTTAACAGCCCCATATGGCCAGTGCGTAAAGCCAGTGGAGAATGGAGGCTGATGGTGGACTATCATGGCCTGAATGAAGTCACACCCCCACTGAGTGCTGCTGTGCCGGACATGTTAGAACTCCAGTATGAACTGGAATCAAAAGCAGCCAAACGGTATGCCACCATTGACATTGCTAACGCTTTTTTTTTCCATTCATTTGGCCAAAGAATGTAGGCCACAGTTTGCTTTCACCTGGAGGGGTGTTCAGTATACTTGGAACCGTTTGCCCCAGGGGTGAAACACAGCCCGACCACTTGCCATGGGTTGATCCAAACTGCATTGGAACAGGGCAGTGCTCCTGAGCACTTGCAGTACATTGATGATATCGTTGTGTGGGGCGATACAGCAGAAGTCGTCTTCACAAAAGGAGAGCGAATAATCCAGATTCTTCTGCGTGCTGGTTTTGCTATTAAGTGAAGCAAAGTGAAAGGACCTGCTCAGGAGATTCAGTTCCTAGGTATAAAGTCGCAAGATGGCCGTCGTCACATCCCGACAGATGTGATCAACAAAATCACTGCTATGTCTCCACCCATTGGCAAGAGAGAGACACAATCTTTTCTGGGCGTAGCGAGCTTTTGAAGAATGCATGTTCCAAACTATAGCTTCATTGTAAGCCCCCTTTATCATGTGATGCGAATGAAGAATGAGTTTACATGGGGCCCTGAGCAGCAGCAAGCTTTTGAACAGATTAAACAGGAGACAGCCCGTGCTGTGGCCCCAGGGCCAGTACGGACAGGACAGGGTATAAAGAACATCCTCTACACTGCTGCTGGAGAGAAAGGTCCCACTTGGAGTTTGTGGCAAAGAGCCTCAGGAGAGACCCGAGGCCGACCCCTGGGATTTTGGAGTCAAGCATCCAGGGGGTCGGAAGAGGGCTACACGCCAACTGAAAAGGAGATCTTAGCCGCATATGAGGGGTTTGGGCTGCTTCTGAAGTAGTCGGTACTGAAACACAGCTCCTTCTGGCACCTCGACTGCCAGTACTGAACTGGATGTTTAAAGGAAAGGTTCCCCCCACTCATCATGCAATTGATGCCACTTGGAGTAAGTGGGTTGCGTTGATTATGCAACAAGCACAGATAGGAAACCTCAGCCATCCAGGAATCCTAGAGGTCATCATGGACTGGCTTGAGGGTAAGAAGTTTGGAACATCACCAGGAGAATAAGTATCACGAGCTAAAGAGGCCCCACCATACAATGAGTTACCAGAAAATGAAAAGAAATATGCCCTGTTTACAGCTGGATCATGTCGTATTGTGGGGAAGCATCGCAGATGGAAAGCTGCTGTGTGGAGCCCCACACGACAAGTTGCAGAGGCCACTGAAGAGAAAGGAGAATCAAGCCAATTTGCAGAGGTAAAGGCTGTCCAACTGGCCTTAAATGTTGCTGAACGGGAGAGGTGGCCAATGCTTTATCTTCACACTGACTCATGAATGGTGGCAAATGCTCTATGGGGGTGGTTACAGCAGTGGGACCACAGTAACTGGCAAAGAAGGGGTAAACCTATTTGGGCTGCTGAACTGTGGAAAGATATTGCTGCCCGAATAAAGAATATGGTCGTGAAGGTACGCCATGTAGATGCTCATGTGCCCAAGAGTCGGGCTACTGAAGAACAGCAAAATAACCATCAGGTGGACCGAGCTGCCAAAATTGAGGTGGCTCAAATAGACCTGGACTGGCAGAACAAGGGTGAATTATTTCTAGCTCGGTGGGCCCATGAAACCTCGGGCCATCAAGGGAGAGATGCAACATATAAGTGGGCTAGAGACTGAGGGGTGGACTTAACTATGGATGCTATTGCTCAGATTATTCATGACTGTGAAACATGTGCCATAATCAAACAAGCCAAGAGGATGAAACCACTCTGGGAGGAAGGGCGATGGCAAAAGTATAAATATGGGGAGGCATGGCAGGTTGATTATATCACCTTGCCACAATCTCGTAGTGATAAGTGCTATGTGCTTATGGTGGAGGCAAGCAACATGAAACATATGCAGTACCCCATGCTACCGCCCAAAACACCATATTAGGTCTTGAGAAACAAGTCCTGTGGCGACGTGGCACCCCAGAAAGAACTGAGTCAGATAACAGGACTCATTTCAAAAATTCTCTTGTAAATACTTGGGCCAAAAATCAGGGAATTGATTTACCATATTCCCTGCCATGCACCAGCCTCTGGTAAAACTGAATGATACAATGGGTTGTTAAAAACTATGCTGAAAGCAATGGGTGGTGGAACACTGAAGCACTGAGAGAAGCATTTGGCAGAAGCTACCTGGTTAGTCAATACCAGAGGATCTATCAATTGTGACAGTCCTACCCAATCCAGCTCCCTACATACTATAGAGGGAGATAAAGTCCCTGTTGCACATGTAAAGAGCACGTTAGGAAAAGCAGTTTGGGTTCTTCCAGCTTCTGAAAGGGCAAACCTCACCGTGGTACTGTTTTGTGGGTCCACTTGGTGTGTAATGCAGAAAAACGGGGATGTTCATTGTGTACCACAAGGAAACTTGATGCTGGGGGAATGCAGACAGTAATTCTATGTATATAGACATGTGCGTGTAATGCATTTTAATCATTTTTGTTTGTATACATGTATGTATATATATAAGCATGATATAGTGATGTAGAATAAGGGGTGGAATGTCATGGTTTTTATGTTTTTTTTTGTTTTCAGTATTCCGCATCAAAACATCATGTAGTGTACTGGAATTAAAGTGTCTAATTCCAGCTACCTATCCCTATACAGAAGTCATGGGATCTGACCCTTCTGGGTGGGGCCGTCTCTTACTGCCTGCCAGTGGGTGCTGGAGGGTGCTGTCCTAGCCGTTCCAAGCTTTTCAGGTTTGACTCAGTCTCAGGAACTCTCTCTCTCCTATCTTATTTGATTTATTAGTCTCAAGTCCAATTAGATTGTATGATATTGTGTTATCTTGCATTCTGATATCATAGTTAGTAAAATAAGTTTTCCTCCACAGATTGTTGCTGCTGTTTTTTTTTTTTTTTCCTCCCTCCCTTCCTTCCCATTTTGTGGGGCCAGAGGGGATGGGGGGCAGGGGCCTACTGCCCCATGTCACGGGCATAGATTGATCTAGTTAACTCCGTGACAGAAGGAAGATTCAATTTTCCATTTAAGATAGAAGAAAAGAACTCAGTAGCTTACTGGCTACTTATTCTGTAACATCATTCTACCAGCCTATGGACAAAAAAAAAAAATATGAAGAAGCGAGTTCTGTACAACTGGGGGAAGTTGGACAACTCTGTAAGAGCCATATGAACTTCTTCATATGACCTCACAATAAAGGAAGGAAGTCTAGATAAGTAATATTTCAGCTATATAAGCCTTTATCCCTCAGTGGGCTCCATCATTTCTTCACATATAAAAGAATGGAACGATCATAAGGATGGTAAGCCTCCAAAGCACCGTAATTCAGCATAATGCACAAATGACACTTCATCAAGGCACACAACAGGGCCAAATTTCTTCGAAGGAAAAAGGCAACTGAAGATACATTCCACAAAACAACTTGGCAAGTATCAAGCAGAAGCCAAGACTGTATTGAGGTCCGAGATAACTGGGATCATGGCTCACATGGATTCAAGAGATGCTAGCAACCTTTATCACAGAATTGCAGGAGTGGGAAGGGACCTCTAGGGGTCATCAAGCTCAACCTCCCTGCTAAAGCAGGTTCCTTATTGCAGTCTCACAGGTAGGTGTCCAGATGGGTCCTGAACATCTCCATGTAAGGAGATTCCCTGGGCAGCCTGTTCCAGTGCTTCATCACCCTTAATGTAAATAATTTCTTACTCATATTTATGTAGAACTTCCTATGTTCCAGTTTTTGGCCATTACTCCTTGTCCTATAACTACACACCACTGAAAAAGAGTCTGGTCTTGTCAAATTGCCTCCTACACTTTAGATATTTATGAACATTGATCAAATCCCCTCTCAGCCTTTTCTTCTCCAGGCTGAACAGTTGCAGATCTCTCAGCCTTTCCTCACATGGAAGATGTTTCAGGCCTTTTATCATCTTTGTCACCCTGCGCTGGACTCTCTCTACAAGATCCCTGTCTTTTTTGAACTGGGGAAACCAGAACTGGACACAATGTTCCAGATGTGGCCTCACCAGGGCAGAGCAGAGAGGGAAGATCACGTTCCTCACCCTGCTGGCCACGCTCTTTTTTTTTTATGTACCCCAGGATATCATTGCCCTTCTTGGCCACAAGAGCACACTGCTGGCTCATGGCCAACCTGTTATTCATCAGGATCCCGAGGTCCTTCTCTGCAGAGCTCTTCTCCAGCAAGCCTTCCCTTAACCTGTACTGATGTGGTTATTCTTCCACAGGTGCAGGACTCTACACTCATTTTTTTTGAACATTCCTTTCCATCCATACCCCCAGCCTGCTCAGGTCCCAACCTGTGAATGGCAGCACAGCCTTCTGGTACGTCAATCACTTCTCCCAGCTTTGTACCATCAGCAAACTTGCTGAGGGTTGACACTGTCCCATCATTCAGGTCACCAACAGACATTGAATAAGACTAGATCCAACACTAGCCATTGGGGAACACAGGCCTCCTAGCCATCATCTAGACACTATGCCATGGATCACAACACTCTGAGCTCAGACAGTCAGCCAATTCTCAACCCACCTCACTGTTCACTCATTTATCTTACACTTTCTAAGCTTCATTACAAGGACATCATGGGAGACACTGTCAAAGACCTTGCTGTAGTCAAGGTACACAGCACGCACTGCTCTGCCCCCATCTACCCAGTAATGACAACATAGAACACTACCATTCCGGTCAAGCACAATTTGGAGATGTCATCCACACAAGGGTGTGGAGTCTTACAGAGGTTTAATAGTCAATAAACTACCTACCTGAAGCATTTTCACTAACTCAACTAGTCAGATTATGAAATAACACTAGAAGAACCTTTCATTAATTTTACTACTATAAGGGTTCATATGCACCCTTTCCCATCTCAGCAAACTAACTTGTCTCAGTTTCTTCTTCTTAAAGTTATATGAGTAACTTCCTTTGAACTCTCCAGCTTCAAGAAGGACAGCAATTGCTGTAGGAAATTCAGTGAAACTTTAGAACCTACTGAAATGTGATCTTTGTGAACAAGTATTGGAATATGAAAGAACGTGTACTCCACACTAAAATTAGGTCAAAAAATAAAGCTTCCATTATAACAGAGAAAGTGATTATATCTAATAATGGCAGCCTGCCCATTTACAATATTCATTACTGGTTTTACTCTCAGTGGTTGAAGAGGAAAGAGGCATAAGATCATTTCAAGTAACGTCTACAATTTGTTTTTGAGAAACTCCACATATTCCTTAGATAAGTTACTTGAATACACTGAATTTCTGCCATCCCTAAAAGCTTCTTAGCTCACTTTAGAGATAAGGGACTATCCCCTATTGTTTAGATTCTCTTTCAAATAAGAAAATTTTTCAGTTGGATTTGGATGCATTCAGATACGGATTGGCTGGAGCATGGCCCAAAAATCTTACCGAGAAAAAGTCCACAACAAGCCAGTTTTTGTCTTTTTTTTTTTTTCCCTCAAAGACTAATACTGATAAATAAAGCCAGATGTGTCACAAGGTGTGAGCATTTAATTGAAGTTTTCTGGCAGTAAGAAGGCTTAGTTTTCTGCTAGAAGAGCGTACCAACATGTTTTTAATATGCAAGTACACATCTCTTGCAGCCGAAAACCAGTTTAGGTTAAGTGGCCTTCTCTGTAGTTCATTATATTTTTAATTAGAGGAGGAACTTGCTAATACACTTCAAATTATCAACTCACTGTAAAGCAGATATGATCCCTTATGTACAGCCCAGTCCTTTTAATAACTGACTCCCCACCTCCCAGACTGAATAGCAACCGTAACACATTAATCAAAAGATCCATGTCTACAAAATTACTTGACTACACTGGACAAAAGCACAGCATAAGTTGTTTGTCCACACAAAAACCAATTTTATCTAGAAAATGAGGCAAATTCTGCCTTAAAAGCATGCTCTCTGATAAAACACTGATGCGTTTTTTTAACAGTAAACCACTGAATATTTTACATTTATAGCAAAAGAGAAGAATACTCTCTTTGAGATAAGCTACTAAAATGTATTTCAAGAGTGTACTACGCTTAGTGATGTACAATTTACAAATATATTTATAATTGAATGTATATGCTATATTTGTATGTGTAATTATATGTAATTGTATTTCTCAAGTATATTTAGTTTGGGTCAGTGTGTTTTGCTTGCGAGGGCTTCTTGAAGGTTTTTTTGGGGGGTCCGTGGGGGGGAAGGCAGGGGAGGAAGGAAGGGTGTTGAGCAGGAAGCTGGCATGATTCAGAATGCAGTCCCTATGTGTTTAGGAATTCGTAATGAATATTCTCAGACCTGCTTGAAGAGTATGTCATCAGCTGTACCCACCAGCTACATACTTAATAATGGAAATCACTGAAAACACCGTAGCTGATTTAAGAAGGATGTTTTAAAGAGGAGGTCTTCAAAGCAAATTCCCACTTAATGTTAATTACATATTACTTATTCATACACAAAAGTGAGAAAACTTAAGACTATTCCCCAACATAAGTCTCTAGAAAAAAAGCACATTACTTCACGTGGTGAAATAAATGTTAAATTACCAGCTAAGATTAAGGAAAAAAAAAGTAGATTTGCTATTCTGAAAGTTCCAAATGCAGACTTCCTGTTTCAAACTTTTACTTTAGAAAACCTAAAATATAGCTTCTCATTCAAAACTCTTCAATCTTTCATCTTTGCCCCTTGAAAGAAGGCACTCAAATTAATTACATGCTATCAGTAAAATTAAACACAGACTACAAATTTATTTTCTCTGTGCCTACACAGAAATAACTGCCTTCAACTCCATAAAGGTTACCTAGATATAAATCATTCCAAGCTCTCTGCTGGAGGATTAAATTATTTGATATCAGAGAACTTGCTAGTAGTGGCATGTGATGGCAGGTAAAGCCTTCCCAGAAGTCTGCAAATCACAAAGCATTGCAGATTTCTGAAACATTTCAACATTTCTGCATAGAATTGAGTATTTGATCACAACCCTGTGTTACTTCATTCTTATAAGAGGAGATCCGTGTCTTCCTCTGAAGAGCTTTGACACCCCTACAATCAGCTCATCTGAGGGCATACCAGATTGTAAATAAATATAATCTGTTTGAACACATCCAATATCCTAACAAATAAGTTCCCAGATGCAGTTATGTGTACTTTTCTCTCCTCAACAAAGATAAGTATCTTTTATGATTCACTACTGTTTTACTTCCCTGAGAAGACCACCAGAATTTCATTCCCTATTTGATAGATACTCATTCTATACAACAGCACATACCCCCCATGAAATCCTGTACTGAGGTGCACTGACCAAGTAACACAGCTTGCCCTCTCCTTGTGCAGTAACCAATCCCTTCAAAAGCAACACCCCAAACATGATCTCCCCACACAGCTGAGTCAAGAAAATGTACCAGATGCCTTTCATTAGCCCTCATCTTTGTTTAAACCACCTGGGTAGCCAGAAACATGATCAATTTCTCTAGTTTCTCAAGGGCTGATTGTTATGCAGTTCTGGAATAACAAATTCCCAAAATCTCTTCTACACTTTTTTATTTTTGTGAAGAACCACCACCATGAAGTCAGTTATAAGTGTATAACTCACTGCATGACTGAAATAGTCAAAAAAAGAACTATTAATATAGTATTGTTTACTATGCCAATAGTTTATAGGTCAAAGAATTGATTAGTTAGTATCAACTAACAACCTCAACCCCCAGCTCAGTTATCCAATACTGAAAATGTGTCTTCAGTTGAAGCAGGGTTGGATGTTTTTTTTTTCCCCATTATCGTTTTTTTAAATAAAAAATAGCAGCAGACTATTTTAAAACAAAAGGTTTCTGAACAGGATAAATTAACAAATTATATGTGAAACCAACATCTAATACATATTTATGAGAGGGTATTCTACTAGGTAACAAAATAAACATACTTATTCCAACCCAATATTTCTAGATCTCTGACAAGACAGGAGTAGTATTCTGGTGGCCATGGTACATGCAGCTCTTGTGTATTCTTCAAAGCAATTTCCTGTTTAAAAGAACATTAAAAACATCATTAAGGAAGATTTCAATATTTTTGCATCTACTTAGTTATGTGATTTTTGCAATTCATTCAAAATATTAAACTTATGTAAAATTAACTGTACACTGCATTTGTTTTGTTATAGCCTCCAGCTAAAGCAGACAAAAGCTGTTTGGTAAATTACTTCAGATACTGCTAATGAAAACATCTGCAATTTAAAAAAAACACAGATGTTGACAACAGTCTTCAGATGCAAATATCAAATGTGCCTCTTTTTCATCTAATAAATTTGAAGCCAAGCATCTTGTCTGAAAGAACATTTCAAAAGAAGGTTCCGTGAAGCCCACAGCTGCCTCCTGAGCATCACAGCCACATAAGACGACATGAAATCCCTCATATACAACCACACGCTATCAATCAAAAAGTAATCAATGTCTCAGTTTTAATACGATAGGATCCCAGAGTTTGTGTACAGGTACTCATTAGGCAGGTGCCTCAAAAGTTCTATGAAAAACTTAATACCAAATTACAGAGGAAAAACAACAGAAAAAAAAAAAGACACATGTTGCCCACCTTAGTGTTTCACTACTTGCTCTTGAAAAGCATACTTAAAGTTTTGCTTACAGGTCATATAAAGTGAGATCTGTTTCCAAAACTACAGTAATGATGAAGGATTACTTTCAAGAGCTGCTATCAATGTCATTCAGCCTCAGAGCTTTGTACCAGACAGATGCGGAAGACATTTCTGAATCAACATCAGGAGCAAGGATTTTTTCATTATTATTAGTTTAATTCTATATTGAGACGCATAATGAAAGTGGATAGTCAAACTGAAAAAAAAAGTGTGCTCCAACAGGATACAGTGAAAAGGTGAAAACACTTTGAGCAATATACTGATAGTGTAATACTTTTCCTTGTATGTTTATCCTCCTTTAAAAAAAAAAAAACAAAACACCACAGCAACAACAACAAAAGAGAAAAAGCATAAGCATCGATATTTTGGATATTCTGCTACTTACCAAAATAGTTTTCAGCTCCACCACAAAACTGACAAGATCTGGACAACTGTGCAACCTCTGGAAGGAACAGAGCATCATTTTCATATCATGATATTTAGTGGTAAATAATTCCAGTCTACTCTTCTGGTGTTATCAAGCCACTAACAAGAAAAAAATAATCTCAACCACATAAAATTTTAAATACCACAATTAAAAAACAAGTCTCCAGTTCAGGGAACCTTAGTGAAAATTAACTACCATCTTTGTCAAATAATGTCACATAACACATTTTATACTTCATGCATTTATCTGTACTTAGGAAGACATTTATGGACACCTCAGTTTCTACCAGAGAGAAGAGATGCTTTTGAATTACTCAAAGTGTTTTCAGTTCAATTTTCTTGAAGAACTCTCAAGAACCATCTACTTCCAGATACTGTACATTTTAAAGGGTCCTCGTTTGTCATCAGATGCAGCACATATTTATACTTCTGTTTCTTTAGCTCTGTAACTTAAGACACTCCAAAGCTTCAACTCTTGTTCTACAAAGCAGCACAAAGTCTGAGAGATGCAATTTGCACATTTGGCAGATGTCTCCTTAAAATATCCTCCATGGCTGGAGGGCAGTTATATCCTTGCTCTAAAAGTTTCTTCAGGACAGAGGTTTAACTTAAATTCCTTGACTGCCCACAACACAGAATGAGCTACAGAAATCAGTAACTTCTGAGATTTTTTCCTTTATGCATTATGAACAATTTATTGTATATACAGAGAGAGAAATTAAGGAAAATGTAAGATGTCAGCTGTAATTTATTAGGAGTTGTTGTAACTCAACCTTCAAAAATGAACAAAAGGAAAACAAATAAACAAAGAGCCTCACTCCAACTTTGAATAAAAAGCGACTGTTTTCTAAATCCAGTCCATCTCTCCTCACAGTAATCTGCAAATACTCAAGCATTTCAAAATAGCACATCTTGCCTACAAAGTGAAATTAGAATTCTTTAACACTTTCAGAATAAGCACAAATCACACACACACACACACAGAGACACGCTTAAAAGAATCATTATACATAGACATTTAATAGAAATGGTTTTAAAAGTAGCATACCTGTTTCAAAATATGCCGATATCCATGAAGAATCTTCTTCAGGTGCCAGCTACACTCTATTCTGGACAAACAGTACTTTGTATTAATTTTAAATTCATACTACATGATTTTGAGAAAGGATCACAAACTTTGGTGCCAACAACATAGGAGTTTGCCTTCAAAAACAACGAAGGAATTAAACAATACTTCAAATTTCTTGGAAATTTCATATTCAAATACATCTCAAATTTTCAAATATCACTATCCACAGTCCATTAGAAATTAAGCCTCTTTGCTGAAAGCAACATAATTCTTTCAAGCTAATAAGACTGCATAAAAAAAATACCAGTATTTTAAAACTCAAGCCTGAAAATGTCAGTTACTTATAATGCCGTCTTAACTATCTGACCAAGAATATAAAAGCTACCTAATATCACTTGTTCACAGTTTACAGCAGGTAGAAGCATAGAATAGAATGCTAAGAACTAATGCATGCATGCATACAGTATGTGCATAAACCTAAATACCACTTTGATAAACAACTGCACCAATAAGAACAAGGCTTTTAAAGAGAAGCTCAGTAATAGTTAGTATAGTATTTTTAACATCAATATATGATTCCTTTAATTTAAAACTCTGCACTGGATCTTCTGTTTTCCAAATGGTGACATATGAATAGTTTGATCTAAATGAGCATTTTTTTCCAAGTACACTGACTTATATAAAAATAGCCAATTAATTAAAAATAAAATATTTTGATAGAGTCGATGTTAATTATCACTGTTTATTCGTGCAGATGCTGTATAATTTTGTTTCAAGGTTAAGCAGAAACAAGTAAAAATTTATTACCAACGCTCATACTGGAAAAAGGTACCACACACATTCATCACTGCTTTTACCAAATATGCTTGCTTACATAGACTCACGTTTTGTTTCATATGATTATCTTACCTTGCATTTTTCAGTTGAGAATCTGTTGGTAAAAGTATCCGGATGTGGAAGTCTCTACCCTTGAAAATAAGCATTTAGTTAATAGGAAGGCCAGCAAAAAAAACTGTTTGATATTGTGGGCAATACTTCCTGAAAGTATTGACTGCTAAGCAAGAAAATTTCTTTTCTGTGACTTTCAGGAATATTATACAAAATTTCTTCATTTAAAAAAAAAAGCAGTATGAGTAACAGGTAGGAATAATCCTGGTTTTAATTCTCAAGTTGAAATATTTTTTGATCTCTGTAACTCACAGTATTCAATAAGAACGTTTTCAGTAGATCGTATTTTATAGAGAAAAATAATACATTTAGAAAAGAAAAAAAACATTACTCAGACCTGGACATGCCACAAGCCAAGTCATGCTGAAGTCTGTAAGACTGTCTTTTCAATTCAAGTAAGAGAGTAGACTTTTATAATAAAAGTACTATGCTAAAAAGGAACTTGGGCACTGATGAACAGAAGATTCTCAGCAACTTAGAAACCATAAACTCAAATAGTCTCAACTACATTAACATACTTCTTCCCACCATTGGTGCAGTCTTTATGAAGCAGCTCCTAAACACTGTTCACTTCTATTTTTATTAATTGTCCCTATTCACAATCTTGTCCCGACATTCTTAAAGGATTATGAAAACAGAATTGAAATAAAGGTCTGTAAGACACCTCCCAGAAGTGGACAATTAACTTATCTCAAAACTTCAGACTCTCTTCCATCTCAGCACACCTTGAACCACAACCACAGATTCTGACATTTCTTCAGAAGAAAGGTAACAACAACAGCAAATATCTTCTAATGATAAAACAACTAATTTTGTGATGTTTTGCCTTGATTCCAGCAAGGCTTTCAATACTGTTTTCCATAACAGGCTCTCAGTGAGGTGGACTGAAAGCTGTTAAAGGTGCCAGGCTCTAAAGGTTGTGCTCAGCATGACAATGTCCAGATGGAAGCCATTGACTAAAGGCCACACACCAGGGGTCAACACTACTAAACCCTCGTTATTGACCCAGATGAGGGGACACGGCAGTCTCAGCAAGTCTGCACAGGACAAAAGACTGGAGGAAGCAGCTGATATGACACGTACTGGTAATACCGTGCACCAATGCACTAAGCAACTAGAGAGCAGTTCTGCAGAAAAGGCCCTGTCTGATCCCAGTGGGCACAGAGCTGACCTTGAGCCAGCAGCATGCCCTTGCAGCAAGGGAGGTGAAGTGCCTCTAATGCTACATTAGGCAGAGCTGCTAGCAGGCCCAGTGGCAATGCTTCCCTTGTGGTAAGGCATTCCTGGGATGCAGTGGGACAGAGACATACTTAAGTTAGGCCACGGAGAGCCACGAGGATGATTTAAGGATTTGAAGTACCTTGCCAGTATGTACAAATACCTGACGAAGAGAAAAGAACACATGGTCAGACTCAACGGAGTGACACACACCCAAGGGACAAGAGGCAGGGGGTATAAGTTTAAATGTTGGAAGCTTAATAAAATGCAGCGGGGGGAGGGGGAACAACAAAACAAAACAAAACAAAACACAACAGAAACACTTATTGATAGTGTAGGTGGTTAAAGACTGGGTCCGGTTGTCTGAGAGGTCCTGGGGTTTCCGTGCCTGGAGGTACTCGAAATCTGAACGTACACAGGCTTGAGCAGCCTGCCCTAAGTCACTCTGCCAAGGGGCTCCAGAGAGTCCTACCACACCTGCGATCCCCACCAGCAAAAACAAAGCGTCTGCCCCAGAGCAGAACACAGCCCACTGGAGCGCCGATCGCTTCCAAACTCCTCCGAAGGCTGAGCCTTTCGATAAGTTCGCAACTTCAGACCTCGCTACACCGCAGCCCCGGCCTCGATCCCACAGCCGCATCAGAGATCAGCTTCTCACGCTGTCACCTTATTTGTCACAGCAGAGCCGGGCTGCGTTCCGGCACACAGAGCCGCAGCTGCGACAACCCGCGTTGCAGAGCCGCGGCCGCAGCCCGGCACGCAGCCCAGCTCACACGGAGCCAGGCGCCTCCAAGCAGCGCAGCGGGAGGACGGCTCCGCTCAAGAGCCCCTCACACAGCCGTCGGGCAGCGCGACGCGAGCGGAGCCGGTACCTGCGCGCTGACGAAGCCCTCGTACGCCGTCCCCTCGCCGTTCTGAGGCAGCAGCAGCGGGCAGTGGCGGAGCAGAGATCCCCGACCCGCCATGCCGCCGCGCACTCGCTGCCCGCCACCGTTCGAACCGCGCCGAGGCCCCGCCCGTCAGGCGGCGCATGCGCGCGAGGCGAAGGGGCGTTCCGTGCGTTGGCGCCGGGCTGCGCCGCCGCTCCCGCCTGTCTGTGTCAGGCGGCTGCTGCGTGAGGCGCGCGCGCTCCTTCCCGCCTCGGGACGTCCTGAGGAAGCGGGGCTGAGGAGAGCCCTCGAGTGGGGGTCGTGATCTACAGCCAGCGATACGGCGATAAGCAGTTTGCCGTCTCTGTGCGTGGGAAAGCACGGAAAATGAGTTTTAAACAAGCCTCAGAGGTTGCAGGTTGCTCTGAAAGTAATGCCTGCTGTTTGATAACACGGAAACTGCAACAAAGCGCGCAATACTGCTGTTGGTACACTGATCTCTCCGCTACAAGGTTCTTTTTCAAAAGTCGCCATCGCTAGCGATGTATTTTCTCCAGCAATAAGCAAGAGCTCTTCGTTTTGTGGTGTGACAGCCGGGCACGGCTGTCTGGAACATGGCCCATATCTCAGTGCTGGAACACCATCCACCACCTCACTGTGCTCACATCCACTGTCTGATCTCCATCCTCGTTCAGCAAGTGTCAGTGAAAGTCAGCGGTGCTGTTCTTTCTACCTGGAGGAATTCAATGACGCTCCTTTTCTTCTTAAGCACTTCCACGTCGGGTGCCTTCTGTCACAGTGCCCATCTGTCTCATGGCAACAAAACGTAATGGCAAAAATATTGGCAGAAAGGTTCAAGCTCTACTGCCACACAGACAACATCTGCCTCTGACGTCATGGGCCATTGTAATAAATAAGGCATTACTTTTGGAGCAGTCCTCATATATGTTTCGAGAGTCCCTAGAACCTCGCCTATAACTAAGGCTGTAGCATACCTTTAAAACAGTGCGTCTCAAGCTGCAAAAAAGTGCAGATTTCCAGCAAATTTTCAGTGTTGCTGGGAAAGACATGTTCAGTTCTTTGTAAGAACCAAAGGTTGTCATCCTGATTTTGCTATAAGTGCCCTATTCAAAGCAAGATTCAAACCAAGAAAAGTTTTCGAGTATATGCACTAGCAGGTTTTAAATACCATTATGTTTTATGTATGCTCATAGTTTCCTCCATAAAACTGTTCATCACAGCAAGATGAGGTTTGACGGGTGTACTTCATAAGGCAAAGGAGTCCTGATTCAGTTTTTCAGCCACAGGTCACCTTTATCAGTTTGATTACAATCATTGCTTGTGGAGAATCATAAGGCATGTTATTAATTATTTGTCCATTCAAATATGATTTTCAGGTAGTTGAGAAGTCAGAAAATAAAACCATGAATAGACTGACAAAATTCCCAGTATGGAGACTGAACAATTGAAAGCAGTAATTTCTGAATATTCAATAGACTAGGTTTTGTTACTAAAATTATCCCATGAAGTCAGAGATAGCAAGTACATTCACCAAAAAAAAAAAAAAAAAAAAAAAAAGCAATTCATATGAAACCACATAGTAACTTAAGAAAGTGACATTATTTCCATGAGTTATTTTTAAGCTTGATTTTTTATATATGAGGCTCTTGTGAAATGCACCCTAAGAAAGTTTGCAGATGACACCTAGTTGGAAGGAGGTGTCAATATGCCTGAGGGTAGGAAGGCCCTGCAGAGGGATCTGGACAGGCTGGATTGCTGGGCTGAGGCCAATGGGATGAAGTTCAACAAGTCCAAGTGCCAGGTCCTGCACTTTGACCACAACAGCTCCAGGCAATGCTACAGGCTTGGGACAGAGTGGCTGGAAGACTGCATAGAGGAAATGGACCTGGGGGTATTGATCAGTGCTTGGCATGACCAGAACATGAGCCAGCAGTGTGCCCAGGTAGCCAAGAAGGCCAATGGCATCCTGGCTTGTATCAGAAATAGTGTTGCCAGCAGGAGCAGGGAGGTGATCATCCCTCTGTACTCAGCTCTGGTGAGGCCGCACCTCAAGTGCTGCGTTCAGTTTTGGGCCCCTCACTGCAAGAAAGACATTCAGGCACTGGAGTGGGTTCAGAGAAGGGCAGTGAAGTGGCTGAGGAAGCTGGCATTTTTCAGTCTGGAGAAGAGGAGTCTCAGTGGTGACCTTATCACTCTCTACAACAACCTGAAGTTGTGGTGAGGTGGGAGTCAGCCTCTTCTCCTATGTATAGGACTGGAGGGAATGGCCTCAGGTTGCTCCAGGAGAGATTCGGGTAGGATGTTAGGAAATACTTCTCCAAGAGAGTGGTCAGGTGCTGGAACGGACTGCCTGAGGAGGTGGTGGAGTCACTCACCCTGGAGGTGTTCAAGAAATGTTTACATGTTGTACTGAGGGACATGGTTTAGTGGGAAATATTGGTGATAGGTGGACAGTTGGACTGAATGATCTTGGAGGCCTTTTCCAACCTTGGTGATTCTGTGATTTTAAGCAAATAATGGTGCATTATTCTTCACATTAGTCTCTCCAACATAAAACAATCAATTTAGAAATATGTAAAATTGCTAGTACTGTTATTGCTGTCCTTCACCATAGCTCACTGTCATTTTATTCATCTTGCCCCTAAGAAATGACCTTTTCTGTGCATATTCCCACCTTTTTCCACAAGTCTCTGGAGTGACAGAATCTCATCCTAATCCCATTTCCATTTAGATGTTACAGAAAAGCATTATAGACCTCAGATGGAATAAGTAATCATAATGGAAAGATAATAATATGTTTATGAAATCTGGATTTTATAATAGCAAATTGAAAAATTACAATAGTATTTCAAGCCACTGAAGGTCAATGTTACTAAGTGTGCAAGGCTGCCAATCAAATGTTTTCAAACATTATATTTTAATACATAACATAACTATTTCACAGAGCACCTCTTCTCTGAAACACCTCCTCTTCTGCAGAGTAATCATAAATCTGGTGGCCAAAGCAGTAGTTGTTTGTAAGGAAAAGCCACAGTAAAAAAATATTTAGTGTTTTTAATCTGTCTTTTAAGCAGAGCTAAAACCACAGAACTTCAGAGGCCTCTACAAACTGCACAATAGGCCACAGTGTAAGAATTCCAGTCCTAACAAATGCTTAAAAATGATATAGAGAGAGACTTCAATGAACAAAAGAATGCTTTGAATAGTATATAATGGTTCCTATTTTCACTGAAGTCAAATCAACTTGCTTATTCTTAAAAGCTACACCAGAAGTGTCAGTATCTTTATCTGATCAGAACACACTGATAAACAGTGAAACTGTTTGCCCTAGACAAAAACTAACGTTTAAACCCTATTCTCAGCTAATTAAGGCGCTTCCCCCCCCCAACCCCCCTCCCCCCGTTGGAGCTTCAGTTTTCCACTGCTTGAAAGCACAACTCAGCTGCAGTAGCAGCCCTTGGGAGTACATAGACCTTTCTGTGATTAAACTATTGGGCTACGGGTGTCATGTGAAAGAAGTTTTCTGGTACAACTGCTCCACCTGAATGTCTGGCTCACTACTGCGAAAGATGGTTATGTTCTTCCCTTCACCCAGCTCCCAGCCACACAGCCCCTCCTCACTTCTGCCCTCTCTGGTTCCTGATCGATCTCCTTGTAAACTAGATCCATTTGTTTGTTGATCAAAAACTGATTGCTTTTTTCATGAATTCATCTTAAGCAAACGTGCCTTGTTGAAGCTGCGATGAAAGCACTAGAGCTGACATGAAGAAAGCACCCATAACCCAAGCTACTATCTTTGGAAACAGTGAGATGTTAGATCAGTCACTAAGACAGTTGAGAACCACTGTGCTTCCATTCTACCACAGTCCTCCCAGTCCACAGCCTATTTTAGGCAGCTTATGCATGTTCCTTCATCTTACCCACACAATTTTTGCTAGAAAATATTTCTAATGATTATTATGAAGTTGTCTTCCACTGCAGTTTATTTCTGGCTATTTAAAACCATTTTGCACGGTTAAGTAAACACTGGATATTTTAAAAGGTTTCAGGTCTAGAGGGCTATCAAAGCTCACATTCGTGTTTGTACATATATGCAATATTTTGGCACTCTGTTTGGCAAATGACCTTGTGAAATGACTGATGTATCAATGTTAATGCATGCACACAAATTAATTTCCATGCATAAAGTACAAATACTTTAAGCCCAATTGCATCTTCCCAAATTTTGCAAATACTTCCCTTGCAATCAGTGGTATCAATGGAAGATGAAACGAATCCATATTTTATATGAATTCTAAAGACACAGAAATATGCACTTTATCTATTTCAAACCTTGCAGAGCTCAAACACTTGGAGATCTTCCAAGCAGCCAGATGAAAGTCGCCTTTCAGAACCGGGAAATGTATATTGTTAGAAATTCCAAAAGATGCTGGGCCAAAATCTGGCCTTGCTTTTGCCATTGTCGAATGAGGATATTTCAATGGAGATGTGTATATATACGCGTCCATGTCAACATAATAATGATAAATATGTTGCAAGATAGGATATAATGTTGACATTCTCTTTCCTTTAAACACAATTCCTAAGAAAACCAAGTTGAAGATAAACAAAAGCACTGTCTTGTTCCAGCTAGAAGTTTAATAACCCCCCAGACATTTGGCAGACACTTCAAGATAGATTTGATCAAGATCAGGATCCTCAGATTTCACTGTAGCTGAATCAAAGCAAAACTGAGGTTGAAATGAATTATGTTACTAAATATCATTGTATTCCTATTGTGTTATGATACACTGTTATGACTGGCTATGTCTTACCCCTAATATCCAATTTAAATCAGTATTTTGTAGTGAAATGAGATATTATCCAAAACGAGGGAAGTAATGAAGACAAATCACAGATAATAATTTGTCCTATATTTTCAAGGCTTCCTTGCACTCTGTTTAGAAAGCTTCCAAATAATTTTTTTTAACATGAAACTAAAATTTTTCATAGATTTCATGGATGCAAAAACAAAGGTTCTAAATTTATATCAATTTTTGATAGTTATTTTGTATTCCCACATTATTGCAAAGTGCAAAATAAACAGTGAACACTAATTTTTAGGATGGTAGGGTCAGAAAGATGAGTCATTGTTGCTCAGTATGTTACAAACATCTTTTATTCTTCCTGATTCTTGAACCTTTTGAAAGAGTTCCCTGAAAACTCACAGAAAATCGAGCCATTTTCTATGGATATAGTCTGTAAATCCAGGCAAATCCATTCTTTTTTCATAGAAAGAAAGTTGAATTCTTACTGCTCTGTCTAAACTTTAAGTTGTATGTGATCAGTGGCTTAGAAATTCATTGTATCTGCATATGTACCTCACAAAGAAAGGTAATGTTTGTCTAGATTACTTTGCATGCCAGCAGATGCAACTGTAGTGATTTTATGCTAAACAAAAAGTTTTCATTATCCACTTTATTACATCCAACTTTATAATAGTTTAAGTAAATGCATAAGAGCACAGACTATAAAGTGGAGAGAATACTGTGCAGAAATTAAAAAGAAAAAAGAAAAATACATAATGTATGATGTAAAAAGCAACAGATAAAGAAAATTAAAAGGATTTTACTAGAGAAAAACAATTTCATTTTATTGTAAAGCTCTAAATGAATAAAATAAAGTCTTTGAATGTGAAGATGATTAAAAAGACAAAATCATTAGCTAGAGATATTTACAAGTTTAGACTTTCATTTTGATTGTAATTTTAATTAGCTGGACACTGAGGGGGGATGAAAATGAAAGCCTACATCATCTACTTACTCTTTAAATTGCATTCCACCTTAATTTTCTGCTCTTCAGTTCTTAATTTTCTCTATTTTTGTTCTAAGTAATCCAGTTATCGGAATAAAGTGATTTTCTCTCAGCCAGGTTTAACATTCAGTGTTTGAATCTGTGAACCAGAAGTTCACTCCACTGCTTCAATTTTTATTCTTTCAATAGCAGAAAACTCTACAGGAAACTTTTCCACTCTTTTGTCTGTGCAGCAGGGTTCTTTATGTACACACGACAGCTACGTAGCTAATAACAAAGGATTCTATTCTAAAAATAATTACATTCCACTTACAGTTTCCCATGGAATTTACTCATAAAATGCAGGATGCACCAGAAGATTAAATGCCATTTTCCTGTTCATTAAAGCCATTTTTCTAAATGTAACTGAGTTATTTGCCTTTTTGTCTTGAAAGAACCACATACCCAAGAAGTGGTTAGAGTCAGTTTATTCTTAAACAAAAGAGCTAATTACATTTAAGCTATGTCTGCAGTGTACAGTTAACTTACACATTTGTTCCCTGGTTTCAGGCCATGGCTGGATACTTCTTTCTGAAACAGCTGTACTGGATGCTGAGAAAAATGTTGACCTCTGACTTTTCTCTTTTGTGCCAAAAAATGCTTCCCCAGCTGATTTGTGGAGGTGAAGATACACAGTGGATCTTCCTGCTTCTAGCAAAGCTGTTCAGGTTGATTTAAATATCTCATGCAGGTGCTTAAAGAAGATTATGGTACCTTTACCAGAAAAACTCTGGATGCAGAAATCCAGAGCTGAGACAGGTACTGCAGGTGCATAAGAGAAACAGTGTAGACCATATGAGAACATCCTCACTATCAAGCCTTACCACAGAGTCACAGAACATCCTGAGTTGGAAGGGACTCACAAGGATCACCGAGTCCAATTCCTTGCTCCACACAGGACCACTCAAACCCAATCTCTTTGTCTGAGAACGCTGCCCATACCCTCCCTCAGCTCCAGCAGCTCGGGGCTGTGCCCACTGCCCTGGGAACTGTGTCCCATGCCCACCGCCCTCTGGTGCAGAGCCTTTTCCTCACGTTCACCTGACCCTCCCCTGATGCATCTCCATGCCGTTCCCTCAGGCCCTGTTGTTGTCACCAGAGAGCAGTGCTGCCCATCCACACCCTGTGAGGAGCTGTGTGCCAGCATGAGGAGCTGTGGAGTGCCATGAGATCTTTAAGAGCTTTATAAGAACAATCATTGAAAACACATTGAAGAGAACTTTTCTGGAGGAGGATGAATCCTCCTCCTCCAAAGAAGCTTAGGTTTCAGGGGAGCAGCAGAGAACCTGAACCAATGGAAATTGACCCACATGAAGACATGAGCCTGTGGAGGTGGATCTACCTCCAGAGGAAGGACCAGTGGAGGTGGATCCATCTCCATCAGGCCTGGGCAAGCACTATAACGTCATGCTTGCCCGGTGACATCATATCTGTTGGCAGCACACCAGGGGCTCTTGATTTCCATCTCGGTGTTGAAATGTCATCATCTGCCAGAGAACCTCTGTGCCAGCTACTGCTCCCTAAACCCCTTCCTTCTCATCTCCCATTCTTGTCCTTCCTCAAGACCTCTCCCCTCTTCTTTCCCAAGCTCTGAGGAGAAGGGAAGGAATTGGACTGGGACTGGTGTCCACAAAACTGATGTGCTGGGACAACAGGAGCAGTCCAGCAGACAGCCTCAAGCTACCTGCCACCTCCAGGTGAGCCCTGAGGAACAGGGCAGGACTGGGACTGGTGCCCACTGAGCTGTTCTGGGATGATGGGGGGTGTCCAGCAGATGATCTGAGCTCCCTGCAACCTCCAGGTAAGCCCTGAGGAAGAGGGCAGGACCGGGACTGGTGTTCTCTAAGCTGCTGTGTGGACAGCCCTGAGCTCCCTGCAGCTTCCCGGTGGTGTCAGAGAAGCTACAGATGCAGCTGTTCCTTTGGAGAAGAAGGTTTGGTCAGGAACAAGGGCATGAAAGTCCATTCCAGTTGCTCCATTAGGACTCTTTTTCAAGCCAAATAAACAGTTTAAAAGGATGATACAATTTAAAAGGGCAATAATAATAACAATAGAAAAGTAAAGCCAGTAAAAGCCAGTAAATGTCTTTGGTACTTTTGAGCCTGCCTTGGGACTTCTGTGTGCCATCCCACTCTGTCCAGTGGGAACAGCTTTGCCCCAGGGGGTGAGGCCCAGCCCACACCTGCACCCGCTGCTGCTGCCTGTAGCTCCCACTCTTGTCCACCCCACAGGCAGTGCCTGAGCAGGTCTTTACTCAGCACTGCTATGCTTGCTCCAAAACTTGTTTGCATGATAGCCATGTGGGGTGTACCAAAACAAGTCATTTTCATACATAGCTCCTAAATGCTTTCTTCTTGCTCTTTCCCAATGATTTCACATCTTGCAGCAAATTTAAAGAAAACAATCCCAGACTTCCTACAGCAAAAGTTCTCTTTTCACAGCCAGGAATGGTTGGTGGATGCCAAATGATGAAGAGCATTACCCCCTCACATCTTTACAGAAGAGAAGAGCTATGATACCCCAAAAAAAGAAAAAAACACCCAACACCTTCAGATGGAAATACAGTAGAGGCCCAAGCCTCCCAAGCCTTCTGGCTCCAATACCACAACTATTACTGAGATTTTCAAAGGTTTTGTGTTTATTGACATCTTTCATGTCTATGTTTCATGTGCCATTGATTCCTGAAAGAGGTTAAAATAATCCACAATGATTCTTGCCAGACCAAAATTACACAAACACTGAAATTAAGGCCAGTTTCTCATTAACAGGTCTGTCAATTTAACCTTTTTCATTACCCAAGTCACTAGCACAAATTACGAGAAGAAAGCAGGAGAAGGAGTCAGGATAACATCTTATGGATAAGATGAAAAGCAGAGTATGTATGAGTACAACTCCAGTGTCTGTAACTACTAGGATAGAAACTATATTAAAAAAAAACTGTCATCATCTGTCCAGACTTTATTCCTGGAGCTTGCAATCACAGGCATACCTTCATACCAAGGTCCAGCAAACTTTCCTAGTCAGTACATATGTCTGACCCCAAACCACCAAGGGCATAAGCAGAAAGTATCATGACTGGTTAGCTAATCTTCTCAACTGCTTCCAAAGCAAGCTCAACTGATTCCAGTGCAAAACTTATCTACATGAAGGATTCCTCAGAATTTCTGCCTTCCCCTTAACATGTCCTGTTGAGATTCTTCTGCAAAGTTGACTTGTAGGACAACTTGTTGGCCCACAAGGGAGAGCTGCAGAAATGCTATAAAGGGACTATCAACTCATTAGATCTTTCATCTGCACTGAAAATAGATTTTATACAGGAGGGAGCAAACCTGTATTTCTGCCAGATTAGCTGATTTGGGCTATCTGCACTGCAAATTATGTGTTCTTTCAAAGCTCGGCTAAAGAGTTAATATTTTTTTCAGTATACACTTTCTCCTTTGCAAATAATTTCTCTTAGAAACAATTTAGTCCTGAAAGATGTTATATACCCTTATCATAAGACATGATTATTTTTAGCTGGCTAAAAACCAGCCAGCTTAGATTGGTCTTGGCAAGATCATTGTGGAAAATACTGTGATGCACCCAAGCTGCAAATGGGCAGTCATTTGAACATGACTAAGCTAGGCTAATGCTTAAAAGAAAAAAAGAAAGAAAAAAAGAAAGAAAGAAAGAATGACAGACATCACACCCTCACTATCACCTGTTTTGTTTTAAACTACCACACTAAGCACTGCAAATACAAATCTACTTCAAAATCAGCACTGTATTTCTAGTTTTACTCATCTTCATTTTACTGAATTGGATATTCATCATGTAGTCATCCTCTCCCAGGTCATCCTCTCACAGCTTGTTCTAATAGGCTCTGAATTCTGTCGAGATACAGTTGTCTATTCCCTTGACAGAACAATCAATTGCAAATATTATATTTAAAACTAAAGGTCCAATTACAGGATCAATTTATGATCTCCGTTGAGGTAATATAATTATGATATAGTTCACTGACTTTTAACATGAACGCAGTAGCTTTATTCCAGATTTGCTCATGTATAATAACACTGAGTTCAGTCGGTTGTTCAGTATCATTACTTTAAAAAAAAATTAACTAGTAGTCTAAGTTGCAACACTGGGTCCTTCCACTTTTGAAACCACACTTCATAATTACCACTTGTGGGTCAAAAGCATGTATTTAGTCCAATGGTTCTTTAAGGAGTGACACGCTCTGAGGATTTTGCTTAAGAAAGTGAGAGATGAGCACATGAAGACTGTAACATTAAACATGTAGTAGAAACTTGTTTACTGGTTCTTTTTATTAAAACACACTGAAAGAAAATCCAGGCTCATTATCGTGCAGTCTTCAAAATACCATTCAAAAACCCAGGTAGGTGCATGTGAATTCCATGGTATGCACCGTCACTGAATAGGCATGCATCAATACTATACAGTTATTCTTCAACAAGAACAATGTATTTTTTTCAAGTTTTAAGGAAAGAGTTCTCATAAAGTATTTAGCATCTATACAATGTTGTTGTTGGGTGATTTTTTTTTTTTTTTTTTTTTGCTATTTTTATTTTATCTTTATTTTTCTAGAACTTTCTTAATGACACCATTTTTGTATTACTATTACTATTTAAGAAGTGAGTATCAGTATCATTTTCAGTTATTTTCCCCTCTTTTTGGCCTTTTCTTGAAAACCAGGGATTAGTATGAATTTCAGTTTCCCATAAAAACTAGCAGAAATATGTCAAAAGGAAAATATGGCAGTGGAAGTCTCTTCCGAGCATTCTCAATGATCCTACACCCGTGCTTCTTTGATAACTATTAGAGAGCTGCTTGAAAAGAATGGAACATACTTGCATGGGTAACTTGCCTATGTATAAAGGCATACTGGCCTTTTATGATGGCGTAACAGCATCAGTGGAAAAGGGAAGAGCCACTGATGTCGTCCATCTGGACTTCAGTAAGGCCTTTGACATGTCCTCCATAATATCTTTTACTCCGTATTGAAAAGAGAGGGGAGCTGGTGGATGGACAGTTCAGTACATGAGGATCTGGTTGAGAGATCATACCCAGAGGGTGGTGGTCAATGGCTCAGTGTCCAGATGGAGATCAAGAATGAGTGGAGTCCCTCAGAAATCACTCCTGGGACCGGTGTTCTTCAACATCAGTGACATCTACATGAGCATCGAGCACACCCTTAGCAGGCCTGTGGATGACACCACGCTGCGTGGAGCAGCCGACGTGCCTGAGGGATGGGATGCCATCCAGAGAGACCTAGGCTGGCTCCAGCAGTGGACCCGGGTAAACCACATGAGGTTCAACAAATCCAAGTGCAAGGTCTTGCACCTGAGTGACAGCAAACCCCACTCTCAGTACAAACTGAGGATGTAAGGATGGAGCACAGTCTTGCCAAAAGGACTTGGGGCTCCTGGTGGATGGCAAACTGGACATGAGCCAACAGCGTGCCCTCATAGCCCAGAGAGCCAAGCGTATCCTGGGCTGCCTCAAAAGAAATGTGGGCAGCAGGACAAAGGAAGTGATCCTGCCCCTCACATGCTTTGTGCTGTCAGACCTCACCTGGAGCACTGTGTCCCGATGTACTGGGGAGATGTGGACTAGTTAGCTCGTGTCCAGAGAAGGGCCACAAAAACGATCCCAGGGATATAACAGCTCTCCTACAAGGACAGGCTGAGAGAGCTGGGGCTGTTCAGCCTGGAGAAGAGAAGGCTCTGGGGAGACCTGATGGAAGCCCTTCTGTATCTGAAGGGAGTTGTGACAAAGAAGGGGACAGCCCCTTTTGCTTGTGATAGGACAATGGGAAATGGTTTCACATGAAAAGAGGGAAGGAGGTTTTTACAATAACAGTGATGAGGCTGTGGAAGAGGTTGCCCAGAGAGGTGATGGGTGCTCTGTGCTCAGAAATATTTAAGGTCAGGCTGGACTAGGCTCTGATCAAGATGTAGGTGCTCCTGTATATTGCACAGGAGTTGGACTACATGACCTTTAAGTGTTCCTTCTAACTCAAATGATTCTATGATTCTAACAGTCTAGCTGTAGTATGTTTAGTCACCCCCCATACTTAAGAGAGTGTCCCTCAGGAAGGTGTTTAAGTAAACATTTAGTTTAGGCATTTATTTCAGAGTTCTCCTGATCATGTATGGTGTTATGTGGGTGATATCCTCAGGGCAGTTCTGACCTAGAATTCCCTAATGTTCATTAAGAATATACTTTACTGTATGGAGTTTTATTTTTGTCATGTTAACTAGAAAGAAGTAGGTGAATAAACACTACTGAACTTGCTGCAAAGTAGCTAGAGATAACTGAAATTCAGAGTCTGTGTTTAACTTACACTGGAACAAATGACTAACTTCACACAGAAACTGCTAAATTTAATAAAGCATGTGAGGACTGAAAAGATGATTAAAATAGAATTCAGGCACCTAGACTCACACTAATATGACATAGACTACATTGTAAATACAGAACACATAAATATGCTTCAGTTGAAGGTGAAATTCTTATGTTTCAATTAAAAGTAAATTCCTTAATACTGACAGAGATTTTCTTACCTTGGAATCAGACTCTTCTACAGTGCAATCTCTTATAGTACTACCAGCTTTTGAATTTATGCTAGCCCAGGTTTTATCCTTGCATGTTTGAATGCTTGGAATTAGTTTCAGGTATAGTAGTTACAGTAAGAAAACACATGCAGAATCACAACTTTTTAGAGAAACAACAAAACTAAAACAGGTTTAGAGAATTATCCATCAAACTACATTTTTATGGCTGGCCATTAAAATATTGATGAAAGAATATAAGATGATGAGTCAAGGATGCTTAAAGACTGAATGTATGGGTTCCTCAAGATTTACACTGAGTATAAGAATTTCACTTTATAACCTAATGTGATTAAATAGAATACTGCTGAAAATGCAGATGTTATACTACTATCATTTAAAAAATAATAATAAAAAAAGACATTTAAAGTTGTTTCCAATTAAGTCATGAAAGACAGCAAAGAAAAAGGGGAGAGGCTTTGCTAAGAGTGCAGCCATGTGGAATGTCCTGGTTTTGAGGCTGATCTCTGAAGTATCAGACTATGGCCTCAAAGACAGTGAAAGCTTGAAAGTCCTTACAGTGAAACTAAGTAATGTTACAGTACTGCTGTACTACTCAATAGTATGTGTGAGCTGCTTAAAAGAAAGGATTATTATTAAAGAAAATGTGTTTTTAGATTGACCTTGGACTCGTATTTCCAAGGTAGCTAAAGATAAAGCATTCATAGAAGTGAAATTTCTTGCCAGCCATGTAACATCTCAGTTAAGCATGTTTTAAAATGGTAGTGATGGTGATTGATAGGAAAAGTCAAATATTCCACCTTCCTTCTCAAAACAGAGGTTTTAATATAAAATAAAGCATCACCAAGGACAGCAGGTTTTATGAAGGCAATCACTTTTTAATAATAATCCTGACTTCTAGGCATTGAGCAAGAAGCTGTATCTGAGCTAAAGTTAAGAGTGAGATTTCTGTTATTGTTTTATATTGTTTTATATGGTCTATTAGAAGCTCATGCTAGTAAATAGTCCATAACAAGTTAGATCATAGATCTTGCTTGATTAAAAAAAAAAAAAAAATCAGTAAAGATATCTCTTTAATAGTCTTCTGTATTCCAAAGGCTTTTCTTTTGCCAGTCAACCCACAGACATTATTTTTGTCTGAAGAATGCACTTGACCATAAAAAATTATGGCAAATACCTTCAAGTATGGGAACAAGCTCATGAATCTTTTCCAGGTCTCCTTGTTCTGAAGTATTCCACTAATGTATGTAAATCCATTTTTAAAATCTCAAGTCTCAGTATTTATTTTCTTCTACATAACTAGATTGCAGAATCACAGAACCAGAGAATTGGTTGGGAGGGACTTCTAGATATCATCGAGTCCAACCCCTCTGCTAAACCATGTTCCATACAGCCAGTTCTCTACAACAGGTGAATTCGTCCAGGCTAAACAAGAAGTATTTTTCTGTTCAGTCTAATGTTCTTTCTCCTTTATAGAAATCAAACCTTCTTCTTTTGGAGCTGATCACTATGTGACCTGATGGCACTCTGTCTACATCCTCTGAGATATGAGGCAAAACACTCCTAAAAATCTGATGCTGATGGAACTGTGAAATATATATATTCATTCTTATCATCATCATATACATATCTCTTCTGAACAAAGAATTGAAGAAACAAATTCTTTATACAGTAGGACTTGCTAGGCTTCTTGGCTCATATTCCAAACTAAAAGCTTTCTTGCATTTTCTAATACTGTGGCTTCTTCACCTAGTAGTTTGGGGAACTACTTTAGGTAGACTGTTATTTGTCTTTTCTATCTTTGACATTTTTGTAACTTTTTTTTTCGTACAGTGGCCATATTAATAACTCAGTCAGTAGTGCCCAAATTCACTCAAAATGATTCAGCCATCCGATGAAGTTCAACTTGTATTCTGTCATTGAGTGTTACCTGAGTTTTACATGGCACGTCTACTTCAGAAAACGTATCAGTGCCTATAGCAATGTGAAATGAATATTCAAGATTTAATGCATCCCAATCCATTAAAAATCTCACAAGTTTCATTAGCTGCAGCTTGTACATCCATTTCAGTAGACCAATTTGTTTGATCGTATGCATTTGTAGTTAGCTGACATATCTAAACACATTTCCTCTTCCATTCCTTATAACTAACCAGTGGCATCCCCCATACAGACAGAACACTTTGGCTTCATCTCTTGAATATTTTATTTGCTCACTAATGTATCATACTTAGTACTTCAGTATTTGGGCGCGGGGTGGCTATTGATTGGTATGCCTATGATTACCATTACCACATGTCAGATACCACTCAAAACTACTGCATGTTCCCTAATTTCACAAACTGTTATTTAAAGAGCAAGTTCTGAATGTTTATATAAAAACAGAATTAACTCAGTTTCTTCATAGCCATCTAAACTATGCTCTCCTGAGTGTATACTCAGGCATGTCATTCTTTTTTGTGAAGTTTAATTTTTTGTTGGGCAAAAAAAGCAATTTTGCAGAATCAATGCCTTCGTGGTTTGCCTAGTACACAGCCAAAGTTGTGAATAAGATCTTTTTTATTTTTTACAAGATTTAAAAAAAAAATCTAGATAGCCTTTAGTTATCTGAAATGTTGTAACAGTTTTGTTTTTCTGTACTTGACGTTTCTCATTAAGTGAAAAATATCAGCGATCATTCTCATAAACCTCTAGATTTTTTGATGAAGAGAGAATGATGCTTTTATTGGGAAATAGAAGATTGGAAAAAGATATACTTTTTCTCGTAATACTTTGAAACAGCAACTTAAAAGAAAAACTCCATTAAATTGCTATGATCCAGTCCTTAGAAAGGTCTATGTGTTGGCAGCTCACATGTAAAATATTCTGTGCTATCATGTGAACGTGCAAAATATCACCTAGTGTTCTTCCCATGTTTGAAAAGGAAACATTTCTGTACCAATACATTTCCTGGGCAGATCAATATTTATTTGACCATTTTTAATTATTCATTTAGAATTATCATGATGTTTCTTTTCACGTGGAAATATAGAACAGGTCTTGAAAACTCTGGTGCTACGGCTTGCAGCATTAAGGGTCATTTCTCTCATTTCTTTCTTTGTTCTACAGCACTTCTTTCAGGAAAAGGAGTGAGAGTGCTTCAGTTGCTTCTGGGGTTGAGAAGTTTCTTCCAGGATGAAGAATGGTAGTAAATGCAATTACTCTACTTTTTCAACTTTACATTTATTTCTGACACTGCATAATTAGAACAAGTCTTGGGTAGAAACTGCCCCCAAAACTCTCCAACTCTCATTCAAAAATAAAGATTGAGGTCATAGCAGGCAATGCTACTCTTGGGTCTCAGCATGTACAGAGCATGACAGATCCCAGACAAAATTATAGAGCTGATAAGCTAGCATAGGCTTTTCTCCTAGAACAGTATGAGTGTTCCTCTTTTAAAATTCAAAATAAAATAGAAATTCCAATCATTTAAACAGAAATTCAGTGAAAAAAATATATATTCATCATATGGCATCTTAAAACATTTGATGTTTTAAATCTATGGTATATGTCAAGAGTATTTTTACTGTCTTTTATATATTATCTCACTTGGACCATTTGTCTTCCAAAGTATTAGTGAACCTTAATTTGCTTTAACAGCTTTGAATGGATTTTTATTCTTTCTTACCACAATCTTTCAACTCTCACAATTTGAAAACTAAACATGAACTGCAAAACTCAATCAATCCTTTAGTATTCTTCTAATACCAATTTTTATATAATTAACCCCCAAAATGTCTTCAATTACTGACAATTATTCTCATGCACTTTGAGGGACAACACTAATTTCACACTTAGGAGCATTTTAAAAGAAAGGTGATTCAAACACTACAGAAAAAAGTTCATCTCTCCAGAGATTCACAGCATTATTGCAGGCTGAACAAGAGAAATACAATTCTATTCTAGTACAATACGAGCATTCAGATTTCACAGATTTTACAGATTTGATGCTGATTTTTGGAAGAAAAATCCTGTGAGTATTTTTACAGTGCTAATGAGGTCTATTATAAGCTTGGTTGTGTACTTTATACACCAATAAAATTGTGGGAAATTCCACAGAATTGATGGGCCAGATGATGTCTAATGATTAAGGGGATAGAATCAAAATCTCTTACTTTCAGAGTCCTTATTTTCAAATTGCCTCCATTGTAGCATTTCAGGAAGTTAAACCAAAATCATTTACTGTATCACATGAACTCCTTCCTCATCACTGAAAAGACCTAACAGTCTGACTTACAGCACAGATGTATTTCGTTTTGCTTTAATGTGATTGGAAGTGTGAACAGTAATGAAAAAAAAAGTAGAAGCAAGAGGGTAAATGCCATGTGCATATTTCCCCGTGGTAGGTATATTATGCACTGAATAGAATTTTGATTTTTGTTAGGGACATCTAATAGAAGACTTTTTAGAAGTAACAGGCTCCAAATTGTAAGATAATCAAGATAATCTCATGTTGCTGACAAATCTGTGCTGCTTATGGGTACAAGCTGCTAGGGAGCCTTGTTTTGAAACCACTGGAAAAAAAATAAATGCAGAAAACATGAGGTTGTAATAATTCCATGACCAGGCCATTTACATTTCCTGAAGTTTATCTCGTGCTGTTTCTGAAGAGGAATTAAAGCTGTGCTGAAGAGGAAATGTGTGTAATAAGAATTTGGGTCTGTAGGAGAGCAATAGCAACTGCAAAGAGGAGCTAGTGGGCAACGCATCCCTCTGCTACTTCCAATATTACCATATTTGCAGGATGAATGAATGAGCTCTGTTCTCCTGAAATTTTCCTACCTATCTGGCCTCCAAATAAATGTGTAAGGCAGGTACCGGACAAGCAACTGTTAACAAAATCTGCCTCAGCAGTAAAACGCATATATTTTTTGTAATATACTTTCGTAACCCTGGTAATTCTGAGCTGTTTCAAGATGTCTTCCCTTACTTTATAAAATCATACAGTTTTTCATCTTCAGCTTGTTCTTTCTCTCTGTCCCATAAGAAAATGAGTGAAAAGGATTGATGATGTCATCATGGAAGTATGGTAATGATTTACAGCTTCTGTTTCAGAGAGATCAGTTGCTTTGTAGGGGCAAATTATTTTTGTTATAACTACGTTGTTGGGCTCTTTGATGGATCTTGTGGCAATTGGACATTTATGTGCATATTTTTAAAAGGTTGTGAGTAGAGTCCCTAGCATTGACTGGACACTCTTATTATAGAGCAGTAAAAATCCAAATAAAGGAATATATCAAAGGACACCTTCTTCAAATGAGAGATACAAAATGGAACTAACAGATAGCAGTCTAACAAGTAGCAGTCTTCAAAATATCTGTTAAATTATCTATTATGTGCTGTTTAAGCACAGAAGACATGGAAACAGAAGAGTTATTTTCAAAGTAGCATGCAGACACTTAACAGCAAAAATAACCACCTTTTCTTGGTAAATGACAGCCAGTCTTAGCTCTAGTATATATCAGTGATATGAAGGAATGTTGTAGAATCAATAAAATGATTATTAATGACGCATTGCAACTTCCAAAACACTCTATGAATAGCTGCAGAATAGAGACCAGTAACTAAACACTCACAAAGGATAGACAAAAGCTTATTTTGTTTTAAATATAAACATCAAATACAAACGGCATCAGGTGTAGTGTTTTTCTTAAGATTTCAGTCTTTATATCAGGCTCTAATTTCAAGTGAAATGCTGATCTAAATTTCCATTATCATGATGTTAAGGTGAAACAAAGATAGTCCACAATACTAAGTGTGTTAACCAGTTACAGGTTTTGTAGTATCTTGAGGCCTGTTGGTTGACATTTTTTTTCAGAAAGCTAAGCTATATCTTCTCTCTCTTTCATGGCATATCATAAAAGTTCTATTATATGTCACTAGGAAGGAAGTCAGAACTTTCTTTAAGAGTCAACTGTATCACTCTAGTAACTACTCAGGCAACATGAGTGACAACATGAGAATGCAATAAAAGGAAGCTCAAAATCATGCTCAGTCAGCAGCTCTGTAAGAAAACAACACCTAGCCTGAGGATAAAAGGTGCACCTTGAGGACATAATTATGACACAGAGGCTAGGTTAGATCTGTCTTTGGGGAAAAGGAAGAGCCATGCAGATATAAACTCTGTCTTTGAGAAGTATATTAAAATGCAGCCTAATTGAATGGTTTAAGTTGGAAGGGAGCTTTATGATCACCTAGCTTTATGATCACCTAGATCCAACCCCCCCTGCTACAGGCAGGGACACCTCTTCCTAGACCAGGTTGCTCACAGCCCATCCAGCCTGGCTTTGAATGCTTCCAGGGAGGGAGCATCCACAACCTCACTGGGCAGCCTGGTCAGTGTCTCACCACCATCGCATTAAAGAATTTCTTCCTAATATCTAAGACTAAATCTACCCTCCCTCTGTTTAAAGCCATTTCCCTTCATCCTGCTGTTACAAAAAGTTCCTCTACTGCTTTCCTGTAGGCCCCTTTGGGTGCTGGAAGGCCACTAGAAGGTGTTGTTGGAGCCTTCTCCAGGCTGAAAAGCCACAGCTCTCAGCCTGTTGTCACAGGGGAGCTGCTCCAGCCCTCTGATAATCTTTGTGGCCCTCCTCTGCACCTGCTCCAACAGTTTGATGTCCTTTTTTTGTTCCCAATACAGACGCAGTACTCCAGGTGGGATCTCATGAAAGCAGAGTAGAGAGGCAGAATCACCTCCCTCACCTTGCTGATCACAATTCTCTTGATGCAACCCAGGGTACACTTGGCCCTGTGGGCTACAAGCGCACATTATCAGCTCATGTTAAATCTTTGATCAACTGTCACCCCCAAATCCTCCTCCTTAGGGCTGTTCTCAAGCTATTCCCTTCCCAATCTATGTCTGTGTCTGTGCTTGGGATTGCAAAGCCCACTGAAGGTAATAATTTTTTTTTTGTACTGACCCATGTGTCTTTTTATATTTTTCCTGCAAGTGATGCAGTCAACATCAGAAGATTTTGCAGAGTGTAGAAAGGTGTGATTTCCACAGTATTACACAGTACTTAAATATACAATGTTTAAAACAATCTCAATGCTGTTAGTAACAGCTTTCCGGCTGTAGTCATCCTCTCCAAAGTCAATGTCTATAAGAATTAGGGGAAAGAGTTTAACACACAGTGAAATAATTCTTACAAGAGATTTTACAGTTTAGCTAATATGTAATATGCAATTTAAAATTACATCCTCTCTAGTCTGGCTAATTACAGCACTTTTTAGTATGACAGATCAATCCAAGCTATAATATGAACAATATCTATATTTTTAAAGTTAGCTAAACATTTAGTGTATTTGCACAAAAAATGTATCTGGATATTTTTTCCTGGCATAGCCCCAGCTATATTTTGAAGTTGAAAAACTGACATAGCGAAAGATAGAACTCAGAGAACATAAAAAGGTCTGAATAAAATTGCCAGAGCATGATATCTCATAGTGAAGACTCATGGAGTGTTGTGAACTCACCTGTTTTTGTTTACCTATTGCAGTGGTCCTGGTATATATAAAAACAATGTGTACAGCAATACCTAGGTACAGCATAGTGAGTTAATAATGGAGCGCCAGCCTTAGCTGTGAGTTCCCTTGCACTGGTATATTGCTGATATAGATGGTGTTTTGTGGTTTAAAACACAGCAGCACATAGAGTGTCAGCTGGAAATCCATTTCACAGTTGTGGAACAATATATAGAATACAATAAACCCGTTCCCACCTTCCCATTCCTTTCTTACAGTAGGAAGCCAACATTTAAAAACCCATAGCAAACAAACACCTGCTAAGCATAAATCACAAGCATGAACACTGCACTGGACAAGTTCAGAGAGATGTGATGGGAGAAAAATCTGTAAAAAACCTTAATATTCATTGGAAAAACCTTACATTTATTTCACAATCTGACAGGTGGCCAGTGAGTCGACTTCAGAACAGCCATAAAGAGAGTGTTAGCTATTATGCTAGTAGAACTTAAACAGCAGAGATTTTTAATAAGCTTCTCTCTGTAAGGAGCACACTGAGGGAGCCCAAGCAGCAAAAGGCAATGATCACATCTAGCAATAACAAGATCAACTAATATCCATCACATTTTCCCCTGTTTTGCTTCTCCCTATTAGTATGACAAATAGTAGAAGTAGAAGCAGCCTAACAAGATACTAAGCAAAACAGGTGCAGAAACAAAGCCATCTTCCACTTGAAGAGTCAACGTTTTTCTTCAAAAAAAACTATCTGTACTGTGCAGGTTGGAACCTAGGTTGCCCATTGTTGTCACCCGTTGTGTGATGTGTGCATTATTTTATCTCTCCCTGCAGAGTTTGGTTATGACATATGTAACACATGTGCCCATAAAGTTACCTAGAAATGCACTGAAAAGGTTCAATATATGTCATCGCAAGCATATTTCTTTGTTAATTCCATAAAGACAGTCTGCAGAAGCCAAGTCTCCTACAATTTTTGTGTCCACAGTGGGAGAAAGCGGCACATTGCATGCCGTCATTATCACAGAATTACAGTGCACTATGTAATGCTACGACTCTTGCCAGAGAATGACAGTGGAAATGGCAATGCTCCATTACTAATACGTAATGAATGACCAATCAGAAGCTGAAAATCTTATGACCAGTGGCAGCTTATGCTATCACATCAGTTAGTAAATTGGATGCACTTTGTCAGATGGACACAATATCCCTCCACTGTAGGTGGTCTCTGTTTCATTAGGTTTCAGATTGATGGGAGTGAACAATAATCCAAAAATGTGCAATAGGTACATCAAACTCATTTTTCATTAACAGTGCTTCCCAAACATATTGGAAGCAGGTACAAAACATAGATTTTGTTTGGCTTACTCTGATCCGTGAAGAGACTATTGGGTATCTGACTTCGCTGCAGGAGGCTTATGGTTTCAGTTAGCAGAACCTGGTACAGCAACTGGATGAGGTGTTTTTTATATAATCTTGTCATTTAGGTGAGATGTAGAAATAGTGGGTGGCAAAGCTGCTAATTCTTTTCTTATGAAGTAACAAGTAACCAGCATTCTATTTACATACAAAGCGTTGAAATTACTGGAACGTCTCTGTAAATTCCATGGTGGATACAGGAATGGTAGTGAATTTTTTGGTATTTCCCAAGAGATTAAGAGATATGTTGCTGCTTTTTGCTGATTCTAAAAGACACTAAAAAACTGTAAGTCTTCACCAACTACACTGAAATGATACATTTAACAGTTACTGGAGTATCTTATATGTACTTGGCTTATAAGAATGTCTTTATTCAGAGTAAAACAAATTAAAGCAATACATCATATGTTCAGATTCTGGCAAATTGGAATAAAGGCATTTTTAAGGGAGGGACTCTGGATCGATGAAAAAAATATAATAATTATAAGGATGACATAAAACTGATTTTAGACACTACATGAGATAAATGGGAACTGCTATCATAGAATCATTTGGGTTGGAAGAGACACTTAAAGGTCATGTAGTCCAACTCCTGTGCAATATATGATCAGAGCCTAATCTTAAATATTTCTGAGCGCAGAACCTGATCTTAAATATTTCTGAGCACAGAGCACCCATCACCTCTCTGGGCAACCTCTTCCACAGCCTCATCACTCTTATTGTAAAAAACTCCTTCCCTGTGTCCAATCTAAATCTCCCCTCTTTTCATGTGAAATAATTTCCCACTGTCCTATCACAAGCAAAAGAGGCTGTCCCCTTCTTTGTCACAACCCCCTTCAGACACAGAAAGGCTGCCATCAGGTCTGCCCAGAGCCTTCTCTTCTCCAGGCTGAACAGCCCCAGCTCTCTCAGCCTGTTCTTGTAGGAGAGCTGATCCATCCCTGGGATTGTTTTTGTGGCCCTTCTCTGGACACGTGCTAACTAGTCCACATCTCCCCAGTACCAAGGACTCCACATCAGGACACAGTGCTCCAGGTGAGGTCTGACAGCACAAAGCATGTGAGGGGCAGGATCACTTCCTTTGTCCTGCTGCCCCCATTTCTTTTGAGGCAGCCCAGGATACGCTTGGCTCTCTGGGCTATGAGGGCACGCTGTTGGCTCATGTCCAGTTTGCCATCCACCAGGAGCCCCAAGTCCTTTTTTTTGGCAGGGCTGTGTTCCATCCTCACATCCTCAGTTTGTACTGAGAGTGGGGTTTGCTGTCACGCAGGTGCAAGACCTTGCACTAGGATTTGTTGAACCTCATGTGGTTTGCCCGGGTCCACTGCTGGAGCCAGCCTAGGTGTCTCTGGATGGCATCCCATCCCTCAGGCACGTCGGCTGCTCCACGCAGCGTGGTGTCATCCACAGGCCTGCTAAGGGTGTGCTCGATGCCCATGTAGATGTCACTGATGTTGAAGAGCACCGGTCCCAGGAGTGATTTCTGAGGGACTCCACTCATTCCTGATCTCCATCTGGACACTGAGCCATTGACCACCACCCTCTGGGTATGATCTCTCAACCAGATCCTCGTATACTGAACTGTCCATCCATCAGCTCCCCTCTCTTTTCAATACGGAGTAAAAGATATTATGGAGGACCATGTCAAAGGCCTTACTGAAGTCCAGATGGACGACATCAGTGGCTCTTCCCTTTTCCACTGATGCTGTTACACCATCATAAAAATAGACAAGTTTGTCAGGAAGTATCTTCCCTTGCTGATGCTACATTGATCATCCCATATCATTTCCCTCTCTTCCATGTGCCTTAGCATAGCTACCAGTAGGATCTGCTCCATGATCTTCCTTGACACTGAGGTTACAGGCTAACAGGGTGATAGTTCCCTGGGTCATCCATTCTACCTTTTTTAAAAATGGGTGCTAGATTGCCTTTTTTCCAATCATCAGGACTTCACCTGATTGCCACATCTTTTCAAACATTGTCAAAAATGAACACAGTACCATCCACTTTCACTATCTTTGGTTGATACAATTTGCCTTCTGATTTTTATATTAAAAGAGTACATACATACATAAGTTGAAATACTTAGCTTTTAAAAGAAAATCAGAGTGCTGAATACAATCCTATAAAGAAAATATCCATCAATTTTATCTTGTTTAGATTAGTTTTTAATGTTTTCATGAACTAGTCTTATTTTGAATGAGAATATATACTGTTAATCATGCAACAACGCTACATATACAGTGAAGATAGGCAGTATCTTGCCCTTTAGATGCATCTTATCTCAATTTTATGACTAATTTCCATCCACAATATTTCATTGTCTCACTGAGAAATGTACAAGGTCCTAAAGATTTAAAGACAGCTCTCCATTTGAGCAGCATGAACATGAGCACTATTCTGTATGGGACTGAGGGAGGGAGATGTCTGCGTGTGCATGTATTTGGCATGAATTTATATGAAATATATTGACGCAGTCTCACATCATATTAAGTTTTTCAACTGCATTCCTTACCATTGTTTAAGAATATCTTTTTGCTTTTATGCTTTTCTGTAGTTATCTAACATAACTGGGCAACTTTTCTTCTGAAGTTCTAAAACATGTGCCCGTTGCCCTGGTTTTCAGCCTTGAGCATATCTCTTTAATAGTCACTTTCAAGATGATGATACATTGATATTCTGCTTTAATTAGTGTCATGAAAGAGAAAAAGCCCTTCAAATGTCAATGGTTTGCAAAAGTTGTTGGAGCATCTTCTTAAAGCAAATCTGAAGGACTGGCCCTCACAATTTTTTTTTTTTACTTTCACCTGATCCTATTACAGGAGTTTTTTTGTAAACTCATGTTATAAACGATTATTTTTAGTTAAGAGAAGCACCAGGAAAGATTAAAAAATGGATATAAAGACATTTTGGTTCTTGATCTTCTTTCTTCTCATCTCAACCTTTAGAAAGTCTTGCTGGAAGAACACAAGGAACAGCAGGAAGGTTTCTAACGGATCTTTGAGACCTCCTTGCAGTCAGATCCCAGGGGAGCTAGAACAGTATACCTCTGTGGTTCAAAAACTCTTTGGGCCAGAAAAAGAGGCCTTTATCTGCTGACATTTCAAACATATTCAATCAAATATTGATCTAGAAAATCAGCCACTTTTTCTCTAGCAAAGAAATTAAATTAGTGCTACCTACTGAAGATCTACAAATGGTTCTCCTGAAGATAATGATAGTACCCTAGGCTATTTGTAGGATCAAAAGTTTTTATGGACACCAGACTGATTTAATATTTTCTGTAATGCATGGAGAAAAAAGGGTGAAAGATCTGCTTGCCAATAGTAATGTGCTGGAGATTATCTCATGTGGCGAATCCTTGCATCAAGGAGCCAGGTAGGTTTTTCAAATCTATCTCATCTTTGGATTAAAAGGAACAGAATGTAGCCCATTTCGCCTTACAGAAAGATTTTCATCACCAGAAACATGTGTATCTCTTATTTGACTCTGGTGGCACATGCTCCTCTAACTCATAAACACTCTGTCTCTTTGTGTTCTGCTTTCAAGATGTCCCTTATGTTGCTCTGAAAGAAGTGAGAAGTCCCTTCTTCATCCTCTAAACTGTAATATATCATAAAACACGTCTTGTGTAATAATGGGAGAAATATTCCTTCAAAAACAATTTTAAGCACTGTTCTTAAAACATTTTCATCATTTATATTACGAAAACAGTTATCTTTACAAAAGATCTTAGAAATTAGAAATTTATTCTATGCATTTACTTGAAAAAATAATAAGGCATTAATTTTCATTAAAGTTTTTCCCACCCGTAAAATCATGTCTACATTGGCATAAGTAACTGATTTTTTTTTCTGGCTAATTCAGTAAAGGATGGATTTACTGCTTCTCTGAATTCTTCACAACAGCAAGATAAATAGAGTTGATTATTTGAAATTTTAGCAGGTTAAATTCATTACCAGATCTGTATAATTGGACTAATTCTATGCACCAAGAAGAGGCATTAGGTGTGCTTTTTGTAAATGCATGGAAACATCTCAGAAATTTTGGAGAATTGACTAAAAGAGTTATTCAAGCAGTTTGGAAGTTTCAGACTTCATCAGACTGAACTACTGTCGGGTCTGGCTGGCTTTGGTTTCTGTTTAACATGCTGACTCGTTCCTGTCCTATTTGTAGGACAGGATCGCAGAATCATTCTAAATAATAATCATTAAATATTCTGTATGCATTTGCACAGAATCAGAAAATTGTTTAGGTTGGAATAGGCCTCTTGAAATCATCAGGTGCTATCCTGGCTCAAGCAGGCTGCCTTTGGACATTCGGGTTTTGAGTACCACCACAGCTGGACTCCATAATCTCTCCAGGCAGCCCACAGTAGTATTTGACCACCCTCACATTACAAAATATTTTTTGTGTTCAGATTAAATTCCGTGCTTTTCAGTGTGTGCACATTGCCTTTTATCCTATCAGTGGGCACTACTGAGAAGAGTCATTTGCTCCATCAGGCACATGGATAAGATCCCTTATGAGCCTTCTTCTATTTATATAAGTTAGAGGGTGGGTTTCTAGTTTTAGGGAATCTGTGAAACTTCTATAGCTTCCAGTTGTCTCCCTTCACTAAATCTTTTGCAAACTCAATAAACTTTCCCAGGCTATTTTAAGTACTAAACTATAGTCAGCAAGTGCATTAAGTAATTCCTTCCATTCTCCATTACTCATTCCCTTTTCCACCTTCCAAAATATCTTTGGGCTTCAGAAAACTCATCTTGTTTCAGACAGTGGAAGGCTCCAATATTGCTATTAATTTCACTTTCATCTTCAGGCAGAGAAGGACACCAGCAGAGCAGGGTCTCATCTTTCAGAGGGAAGACAGGTAGCTCTGACATACCTGCCTACAGTCTGGTTACATTCCGAGTAGTATTATGGCCCATTCTTTGGCTTTCATTGAACTGATAACTTGCTCTCAAGGGGCAGAGAACCCAGGAAATCTGCTAGTTAGAAATACAGAGAATTTTTATGTTTGAACTAACAACTACAAATCCTTCTTTATAGGAACGAGAAACTTAGCCTCCCAGAACTGGTAATGATTTTGCTTGCCAGGCTATCCTAGGGAGCAATTACGTGTCAGGTGGGGAAACAGGTTGCTCGTTTGCTTCTAAAAATGAAACCTTGCAGGGCTAAAAGATGCTCCAAGCGTAGTGAATGCCCCCCTAAACAAATGGCAAATATGAGAGCAACACGAGGAGAGAATTCAATTAACCCTTTTATATAAACATTCTAAGTAAGGACCCACAGTGACCTGCTCAAAGTTCTCAATATACTATACACTAGAATCATTATAATATAAACCCTACTCCTAAATGAACCTGATTGGGTAAGCAGAGAGTTTTTCTAATTTTCTGTGTACAACAGGACATTCCCATACCAATTTATCTGTGAGAACTCATTGACTATGCCATAAAAATATGGACAAAATAAGCTGCTCACCTGAGCCTGGGAGGGGGGGTGGAAAGAAGAAAAAAGAAAAAACTGAGTAGCCACAAAACTGAAGACATAAATAGAAATTCCTATGGCTTGCAGTCAAAAGAGATCTCAGTTTTTTATTATGGATCAACCTGAGTAGGAGACGTAAAAAGGAGGAAGAACTGAATTCTCTGTTTACACAGTGGTAGAATTTGACATCCAAGTGCCATGATATTCTGCAGTAGGAGTGGCATAATTTAATATATTTATTAATGAACTGGAAAAAGGGATGAGCACTGAAGTGATAAAATTTGCAGGTGACACAAAATTATTCAGGTTAATCAAGTCCAGAGAGGGTAATAAGAAGCTTCAGAAGAAAATAAACAAGTTAGGTGAATGATCGACTTGATGGCAGATTAAATTCAGTGTTGATATATGCAAATTAATGTACTTTGCAAGGATTTTTTTTTTTTTACCTATTTTTACACCTTACTGAGTTCTAAATTAATTGTATCAAAGGAAAAGGACCTAAATAGCATTGTCAAGAGTGCAATGAAGTCTTCCACTTGGCATGTAGCTGTAGTAAAAAAATTTGATACGGGAAGGAAGAATAGTTTGAACAACTCTGTAATGTCATTAAAGCAGTTGTCCTCCAATCGAACACACCTTGTACAGTGATGGTTACCAACTGCAAACAGAAGATTTGCAAAATTAGAAGCAGTTCAGTTGTATCTGGCAAAAATGAGAGAATAATGAGAAAATATTGGCACAATTGGTGTCACCAGCACTGCAGAAATGTGTTGCGTGATAGATATGAGAAAAAGCTATGAAATATTGTTTTGAGTCACGTAGGATAAGAACACTGAGTGAAATTTCAAGCACGTGACACACTTCTCAAACAGTGCGGAGCTTGTTGCTGCAAGACAAGTCAGAGAGAGATCGGACATTTATATGAACACGGCGATCTTAAGGTACAACTTGTTGGGTTTTTATTCATTTGTTTTTGGTGTAGCAAAGATAATGCTTCAGAAATTATTTATATCTATTATCTATAGACTGTTTAACATCTGTAGTAAGAGAAATGAGAAAAAAAATGAGAAATAAATTGAGAGAGAGGATAAGAACATGTAAACAGAAACTAAATGTAGGTAATGGACATTTACTATGGGTCAGCCACGCTTTAATTGTCAGCTACGTTTAGTTGGCCTGCAAACATTAAATGCAGAGCAGCACAGAGCTGGCCTTGAGTTAACGTGGCAGCACTTTGAAAAAATGTGTGTAGTATTTTTTAAGGAGAGCTTTCACTGGTGTGTTTAAGGTTGATTGCTATTAGCAGTAAGGAGTGCTTTACGATAGCCAGTGAGGGAACCATATACTGTACACTGTGGTGAACATGAAATTTAATACATAGAAATTCTAAGGGATTTTCACAGGTTTAGTAGAGCGGTGACATATGTTATCATCTTGCTCACCACTGACTGGAAAATGATTTTACACTGTCACGTCACATCGGCCCGTGATAACCAGAAGTCATTTATTTCCCAAGAAAATGAATAACTAGATATGACAACTTGTGTTGCCTCATGGTGAGGTTGTGGTAGTATTTACTAATAATGTGAAACATAACTTTTTTTTTTTTTTTTCTCCCCAGAAGAAATTCAGATCATTAGTAAGGTAAAAAGAACAGTACAGCTCTTTTCTTCTTTCCTTTTTGGTTAGTGCGATAATAAGAACTTCTGTCACTTGCATAAATCTTAGATTAAAATGATGTAGAGATTCTCAAATTAATAATTAATATATCTACAGGGGACGATAAATAATTAGACTGCTTTGTAATTATAAAATTCCTCATTATTTAGCCCCATTTTTTTTTTTGTCAGAGGCATGGAGAGAAGTATCTATCTGTCCAACTCTCTATCTGTCTATCTTCTGGGTCTCTTCTGCTTTTATTTTTCTGTCCAATAAATATTTGTTGTACATTTACACTGTGGGATCCAAAACGAGACCTCCATTAAACAAAGAATGCATACTTATCATGTTGTTTTTATTTTCCTCAGAAAACATAAATAATTAAGCTTGACTTCAAATAAAAAGATGAAATTGGCCTTCCTCCCCCTGCACTACAATCTTCTTTCTTTACGATTTTCCAGCAGAATGGTAATCTTGTACTCTTGCTAAGAAACAATGCTAGGAATTATCACATAAGAGCTCTCTTCATTTTAGTCCTCTTGCAAGATGGATGCCGTGGATGTATACAAAGAAATTTAAAAGGCTTTTCATCAGGTTTCATCCTCTATTTCTACTGTAAATTCAACAAGCTACAGTAGTTTAATGCAGAAGCACAGACATACATAAAAAGCTGGAGGGAACGGTGTATGTTATAATGCTGTTATAAAACTGTCTGCGATATTAACACACACTGTATTTTAAATACACAAAACTGTTACAATAACTTGAAGGTTGAGACAAACTCGTGAAAACAAATAAATTCTTCAGGACACCAGGCAAAAGGTTGTTCTTGGCAGGAAGATTTAAATACAGTTATTCAGCAGTCCAAATTAACTCCCCCAAATAAAACGCATTCTCCCACTAGTCATGTTGAGTAAATCCATGCACAAAATTCTCCAGGGAGTTTTTTCATCTTATATACGTTTAGGATCAAAATTTATGCTGTGGGGAAGGCATTCTCCCTGCATATAGGAAGAGTGAACGGATGTTCCAGTGAGCAGTTCAGAACTCAAGCCTAATCCAAGTGCTCTCTGAGGCTCTGTGGAGGAGCCTTTCTCTCTCTCACTGATTACATAGAGAGCCTTTGGAGATTAATGGCCTCAAGTTGTGCCAGGGGAAATTCAGGTTGGCCATTAGGAAATATTTCTTCTTCTAAAGAGTGGTCAGGTGCTGGAATGGGCTGCGCAGGGAGGTGGTGGAGTCACCGAGCCTGGAGGTGTTCAAGGAACTTTTAGAGGTTGTGTTGAGTGACATGGTCTAATAAGTACAGTTGGTGATAGGTGGGAAGTTGGACTGGATGATCTTGTAGGTCTTTTCCAACCTTGGTGATTCTGTGATTCTATGATTAACCTGCAAGAACTGTTATGAGTGAAGTGCCTCAAGACAAACAGAATAGTTGTTCTGCTAAGCTGGCAGGAGTTTGCAATGCTTGCAAATGTTCGTGTTTTATTTGGTTTTTATTTAAGCACAAAAAATCTTGTTAGTGGGTTGGCTTTTTGTTTGTTTGTTTGTTTGTTATATATCAGCAAGAGCTCAAGAAGGAAAGAAATTCCAGTTAAATCTGAAAGAAACATAAACATTACCTTTAACTGTATTGATAAAATGCATTAAAAACACCACCATCCACTAAATGATATATCCGGGGATCCAGAATTTAAGGAGTATTAGCAATCCAAGATTTTTCTTTTAAATTCTCACTTTTGACTGAAATTTCTGAGCAACAGGAATGAGAAGGAACATGAAATTCAGAAACTAAATCCAGTGAAGGTACTTGTCTCAGAAGTATTATACATCTGCAGTGAAATGCCCACCACACAGAAGGCTGCTTTTTACATCAACAGAGCAAAATAGTCACTAAATTAATTTAGAATCTAAGGGGAAACATGCCACCCTAGGCTCCTTTGCCTAGATCTGGAGTAAGTATACTAAGAGAGTATAGATGATGCCAGAGCTCTTCTTAGTCACACCAAGCCCACCCTCAAGTCTACAAAATGAGTGTCAAAAGAAAGAAATAAACATTTGGGACACGTACTGAGTTCACTCAAACTTCATTTTCTAAATTAGATATATATGTATAAATTTTTTCCTCCCTCAATTTATGGTATTATCACTTGAGTGTGGACTATTTTACATGGCAGGGTCCCTCCTTTCTGGCCTACCATAGTACCTGCCTTTTAAAATGACCCCTTAAACACACTCAACACTCATCTTTTTTTTTTCTTTTCTGTCTCTTGCAATATCAATAGAGTAAAACTACTGATGTGCTTAGGCACAATTGCACTGAATTAAAGGTGGCTACAATTTCAGATATCCCAAAGTCATATGCAAAATATGAAAATTTGAGGTGTTTACTGTTGGTCAGAACCTTAATATGTTCCATGACCCTACACTGCGCTCAGCCTATAAAATGAGAGAAGCCTAATAAATCCCTCTGTAACAGGTAATACGCATTTTGACAAGGAAAACTTAGATGGAGCTTACCCTTTGAAGTTTTAATGGACGCTCCAGTTTGATGACAGCAACTCACCTATGCTTGTAATAAGTTTGCAAAGCCTGAAGCAGCTCCAGTCAGCCTGGAGTAGAGCTTTGGATGACAATAAACTCAGGCATCCGCAAGCTTCAAAGGGCTTATTCAAATATTCCAGCTCTATTCTTACCGGGCATTGCAGGCAAACTTTTGAATACATTTCTCTGTATCAAAGAGTATTTCTAGCTTGAGCCGTTCATAATAATTTTGTTCATAAGAAAATTGCAAAGCTTTCCAGGCTGAAAAGGAATAATCAGATGTGCCCCTCTGCTCCACCCTTCTGCAAACAAGAAGAGAGAAAGAAAGAGCATAGCAGGGCAAAGAGAAAGGAAAACTGCCTCTTGGATCTGTATGCTGCTCACTGCTCTGTGTAACTACTTCAGGTCCCACCTGGGAAGTCCACCAGACCAAAGGTAAAAAGAATATAGTCATAGAGCATGACAGCAACAAATAGGCAAAGAGTTGCTGTAAGCAACACATTCCCTTCTGTGCACTTACTGTGTCTGTTAGTGCCTAACGTTTCAACTAATCCTGCATGTTCTGTGACAAGGGAGAAAGCATTTGGCTGCCAGATGCTTGCAATGAGACAGAGAGCTGACATTTCGGGCTGATGCAGAAGGGCATCGGGACAATGTGTAGAAGGAGAATGTTTACCTGTTTCTGTTAGGGGGAAAGGAAAGGGATTTAATGCATCTGCAGCTCTAATGTAATGCTAATACAGCTCCAAATAATGGAGAATTAAGAGAGATGTAAACATGTTCTCAGGCAATGAGTGTGCGAAATGTTTTCTTCTGTAGAGAAAATTATTCTAATCAAATGGGATTTTTTCTTGGTAAGAAAAATTAAACGTAGGTCTCCTCATTGCCTTTAGCAAGACTTTGGGTAGCAACAAGACGTCTCCATATGAAGAGGCATGGTTGGGACCTTAACTGGCTGCTACATTGCAACCACTTCTCTGAGCACGTTCACCTGGTGTCATTCCTAAGGCCCTAGGAATGCTGGAGCCCCCTCAAATTTCTCTTACTATCTGCACTGTAAAGTGGACATTATCCGATGTTCATGCTTTGGACAGACTGAAGTGGAAAAAATACTAACAGTCAGGAAGAAAAGCTAATTGAAATAATTAGTAGTCTCAAAAATTATAATCTATTATAAAGTATAATAAATGCTACTGTGAAGGTTTTCTAAAACACAACTCTACATTTAAATATGCTGTCACTCTGAGATGGGGGCAAATGAGGAAACACTGAAGTGAATGCGTAGTGACAGAACCCATTTGTTATTATGACCCAAATCTTGCAAAGCTTTGTGCATGTATTTGACTTACTGTATTGCAGTTCTTTTTATTTCAGTGAGACTTCAAACCTCACATAATCATTTGTGTAAATACACGTCTGACAGTGAACACCTAAAGGATAAGAACTGAATTCCATCTATCTTTACATAGGAAGGATTAAGCAGAAGTAACGCCATGTTTGTTGAGGTGCTTGTGCTCTAACCACAGCATTACACCCTTCAGACGTGTGCCTCTAGCGATTACAATTGCTTTAAAAGGCCTTGTATGTTTTTAACAATCAGCTATGTAGTAAAGATGAGGTTCACCAACAGAAAACATGAGGCAATCATTTCTGAAGGGCTTTTCTTCCTGTGAAAACCCAGGAATCCGTCACCATGTAGGCACAGGTCTCCTCTTATTCATGCAAGAGTCAAAGATAACTTTGATTTCCTCAATGAGTCTTCCCTCTGGGTTACTGTGGCACCGCATTATCTAGGCTCGTATTTTTCCTTCCCTGTTTAACAGTTATAAACACCTTCCAACATCAAATAAGAACAGCAAGTAATCCAGATAAAAGAAAATTCTTCAGCCCTAATGGGTGGACTAAGATTTATATGCCTGTTTCAAATTTCTGTTCCTCGTTTCAGGAGTTGCAACATTTCACGAGTACCATATAATGTGCTACTTGATTGGCCTTGCCAAGGATACAAGGTGCTCCAGCACATTGTTTGGGAGTTTTATAGATATACATCCCTACCACTTCTGCTCTTCATCGAAAAAATATATCATGGCTTCTCTTTCTGTGCTCTACAGTCTTGACATTTCTTAATATAAGGTTGTCTTCCAAGATGTCAAACTGGTTTTGAATTATTTTACAGTGTTCTCAGTTAAAACGGTGTCATGTAAATCAATCACATCCTCAGGTTTCCTGTCAGGGACCTGCAATCTTAAAGCACAGCTTTCAGATGGAACCAGTGCTGTTGCTCAATTTCTTTGCAGGAAAGCAATGATCAGTCTGGGATTTACTTGATTCTGTCCCAGGTACAACTTTTACAAATAAACAATAAAGGGCACGGACATTGGGAGTGAGTTTTCACTCTTTAACCTTGATGCAAATGTTGCCAGTTATCACTGTTAACCAAGCAAATTCTTGTACTGATGCACCTTTGGATCTGGAGGAAAGGCCAAGTGAGACGGTCAGCTTAAACACAGCTCACAGTGCAATTGGCAGAGTGTGGTGTGAATATGGAGGGTGTGATACGTTTTCCAGAATCAAGGTGCTTGTAGCTCACCTGAGGTCACAGAAGTCGTAGATGGTGGAGCTGAGAGCTGATCCCATGTCTTCTGAAGTGCTGAGCAGTGCTGCACTAGGAATCATTCATTTTTTTCTTCCCTCCACTGAATAAATTCTTTTATTTATTATCTTACATTATCTCTGAACTGCAACTGCTGACCTGGAATTTCACCTAGCATACTACTGTGACCATGACATTCCCAGTTAGTGACGGATCCTGAGATCTCATCACATCACATTCCTTCTCTTGCTTTCCCAGGCTTCAGCTTCATGCTTTACTGGTAAAGTAGGTGTAAATCACCAACACTAATTATTTTCTTACTGCTGGAAAGTTTCTTTAAAGATATAGAGGCCCATGGTTTACAAATGATTTTGTAAGTCCCAAAGTATTAATGTTTATAGCTGGTAGTTAGAACATCACTTATTGAACATCTTTTGAAAAATCATCCATATGTGTTCACGCATGTTAAACAGTACCTATAATAACTTAGTTTTTTGAAGTAATTTCTATTAATCACATAACATCCGTAAAATATTTATAAACGTGCCTTAATATAAAATGTCACCATTATATTCCCTTAAGTCAATAATGCAAGACAAATTACTGGTGAAGAATGATGGTGCTTTAGAATAATCCATAGGTTTGGAGACTTCAGAGCTTCAGTGCAAAGTTGTTTCTCCTTCTATCATCAACATATGCAATTCCACTTTTTTCCCCCCCTTTCAGATTCATAATGCATTTCCTGTTGTCTCCTTCAATGCCCTCAAATCCTGAGGGGGGCAATCTTGTAATTACATGCATTAACACTATTATGCTGTGGACAGAGATGATGCTGCACCCACAGAATGAGTAGCTGCTGTGTTCTTAAATGCCAGCTACACTTTAACTGTAAAGGCACCTACTATTTTATTGAAACTATTCTTGTTTTATTACTGTAAACAACTTTGATCATAATGATGCCATTTGAAAGAGCTGATCAAGCTGAGAAAAATGACACTACAGTCATAAAGTCACACTAAATTTTGCTATTAACATTTTATAGTGCATATAAGGAAAGCGTTCCAAGTTGCAACCAGAGACAAAAGAGAAAATTAATTTTACAGAGAAATGTAGATTTAAGCATTAGCAATATACTGGTACAATCATTTGCACCATATTCTTAAGCACAACAGATGACCCTCTTTGTAGATAAGAAAACATGCTGGTTGTCATATCTTAGATGAATCTGTGCTCGCTCTGTGGCAAACATGAGAATATATTATGGCCCTTATCCCTGAAACAGAGGTAGAATTATTGTGTGAGGAAGAAAATGTAGAAATATCGTATAAAAGAATTTGAAAAGTTATTAGAAAGAAAACACAGTTCACAGAGCTCTGGCAGAGCTCTTAGTATCTATGCTTGGATATTTCACTAAAAGTGATATTTATTTGGGGCTATAAGGTAAAACAAAATGAATTCAGTAGAACATATGCTGTAAATTCACCAAGGAAATGCAGGTGATGGATCCTAAGAGTGAAGTGGCAGCTAGCTCTGCTGTAATGTAGAGTGAACTGTTTGTAAGAGGGTGAAATGAAAATAAATATTAGTTGATAGGAAAGATATGCAATTGGTTTTATTTGAATAAATGAAGTTGGTTAGACGTTCAGGGTGGGAACCTGGCCTTTGTTCGGGCAATTGTGCTCTGCTGTAATAGCACAAAGTCAGGCGGCAGTAAATGGGAAGACTTTGGATGTCAAAATCCTGGTATTCAGTAAAAGAAATGGCAGAGGGAAAGCAGAATTATACTGCTAGTTCTAGGCTATATATATAGGTTCTATATATAGGCTCTATATAGGTTCTATAGGCTTCTAGCTATACGAGCAGCTCCTTTTTTATCTTAAGTTGCCCAAAGTTACGTCAGTGGTTGCAGGTCTCAGTTCCATGCAATGGAAGGTCTTCATTCTCCTCTCCTATTGCAGCTGCCTCAATTAAAATACCAGGAAGGGGATCTCTGGTAGTACAAAGGTGAAGTAGAGGAGATGCAGTTGTCGGATCTCCCTTTTCAAAGAGCTGAAAGGGCTGGGAAAGGAGGGGAAATATCCAGAGACCAGGTGGCAACAGCTTGAATATACAACTGAAAAGTCTCCATAAACAGGAAAGATTTGTCAAAGTACGCATTCTGATGTAAAGAAGTATGGATACTTCTAGAACAAAGCAAAAGTCCCAGGCAGTTCTCTGCACTGGCTCTTGTGCAGAGACCACCTAATTTCTTACTGACACTTTTATTTCTGTAACTGTTTTTGTTTACTCTTCAGAGCAGAAATGTTGTTTTTTCTCTTGCCCTGAGCTGAATTTTCTGGAAATGCTATGCAGAAAATACAATATCCAATATCCTACTGTTTCTCACTAATGCAGCTTCACATGCAATGACACAGAAATAAGATAATGCACCGTAGCAACGAGTCTTTTTGCAGCTATTTTTTTTATCAGGGCCTTGTTGCACAGTGCATTTTCAGGTACCTTACATTTCCCACTCTTGTTTAATCTGTTCTAATGCGTTTAATCGTACTTCGTCATTTGTTATGAAAAGTACTGGGAAACAAGATTAAAAACACCAAAAGACGACGACGATTATCAGCTGTCACAAGAGAGCTCTTGGAGCAGCATGTGTGGTGATGATCAGTAGCACGGTGCCTTTCAAGTAAAATCTGAGCTGTCCCCAAAGCCAATGTTGATAACCCAGGCTGAAGCAAGTATGCATTAAAGAAGTGCTTGAACTTACGTGAGGACTCATTTGAAGGATGGAACTCTCCTGAGTGAAAGTGTTAAAAACATTATTCTGAGGCCACACGGAAATGACTTTCATGCAGTGCCTCCTTGCTGTAAAAGCAGCCTCAATCCCAGCATCATTTGAGACTCACCAGGCAGAGACTTAAGACCTCTCAGACTGAAACCTTTTGAGGACTGCGTTAGGTAATGTTTCAGCAATCACATCAAGGGAAATTCAAGAGTGGTTGTCTTCTAAAGAAACAGAAATGAAATCTTTGCTTATTTCATGTTGGCTGTATTCCTCCGCATTATTTTTTCTCGTATGAATACTTCAAGTTCTCCAGCAGCTGAGGACTTTCAGAAGCCAGGAAATAAAGCTGTAAATGTGACATCTGCACTTGGAAACAGTGCTGATTGGCGTACCTAGAGGCTGATGGCTTCTATTTGTCTGTAATTTGATAGAGCATAGGCAGCATCTACGTTTACTTCTGCAGAATCTCCAGTGGGACCCAGAGGAAACCTACATGAGGCTGATAACATTTTTCATTCTGTGCTCAGCCAGCTCCTAGCTATATGAAACTTGACAGGATAGGCATCACTCAGAATGGTAATCTCTGTGGTGTGAACACATGGATGATAGAAATTGGACCAAGACCAGAAGTCAATTCATCTAGCCCACTGTGAGTTGTCATACAGTAACTCCTTTTGGTCACTGCTAACTTGGAAGAAATTCAGACTAAAGGCTTAGAAACTTACTAGTATTAATCTTGCAAACTCGTTAACTCAGATGGTCTCCCTGAATACAGTATTACAAAACTACACTTCCAACTTTGTTGCCATTATTCATGAAGATTTTTGGAAGCGCATATCCTTACATTTAACTTCATCATTCATTTTCTCCATTATATTCTATCTGAAATTGCATCTGTTCCTTGAAGGTTGATAAACACTGGCTGTATTGACTGCTCCTAAAGTGAGATTGGTTGCTATTATTATTTAAGGAAAACGTATCACTAAAATATACACACACACATACTGCAGACTGTTACATATGAAGAAAACATTTTTTAATGTGTGAAAAACTTAATTCTACAGTTTCGAAAGTCTAAGCAAACTTTGAAAACTTTTAAACATTCTGTTGGTTTTAAACCATAAAACTTATTCTACATCACAACAAGTAATTGTGTCTGTTTTCCATAAACTAGATTTAAGTGCATTTAAGTAGTTCTTCTGTGGAGGACAGCATTAAAACTGCTTGGCTTAAGGCTGATATTTATGCAGCATCATGAAACTATTACATGTTTTTAAGTTGTGTTTTTTTTTTCTATCAAGTTTAAGTATATTTTCACTCAAATTAGTCTACCTTGTTTTATTTCCTGCACTACTGATGCCTCTCTCCACAGATAACAGCTTTATTATTCTTTAGTTTTTTCACTGTCAGCTCACAGCACTGTAAGAACTAATGATGAAGTACTGTGTCCTGACAATTAAATACATTAAATGAAAGCACTGTAGCTTGCAATTTGAGATTATTTGACCCCACTGGACCTTATCAACCCTCTCCGTAGGTAAACAAGTGTGTAGAAGAGCTACAGACGCAGAGGTTGGATGGTTAGTAAAAAAACTGTGGCAGGAGTATTCCAGAAGAACTGTCCCAGTTTTGCATTATGTCTATGCCTGCTCTTCTGACTGGTTTAACATGGAAATTATATTTTCATTAGATATTGTCTTTGTGGAAGAATTTCATGTAGTAAAATGGTATAGTAAACCTTGATAGTAAATAACAGTAATAGTAAAACTAGTTAGTAAAATGGTATAGCTAGATAGTAAAAAAGCTATAGTAAAAATTGAGATAGTAATAGTAAAATGTAATCGTGAGATGCAGTGAATTAATTAAAAACAGAGTAAATGGAAAGCAGAGAAGAAAATACAGAATGAAAATAAATGCAAGAGCATCCCAATGACAAGTAAATCTGAATGTATTACATAAGAAAAACTGGTTTTGCATGACTTCGCTATGTCAGAGCACTTCCAGCACCTCCAGGATCTTAAGATTATCTCACTGAGTTTCCAGGACAGGTAAATTGGTGTTGCTTTGTTGGAGACTCTAACCTAAACTGCTACAGGACTAATACAACAGAAGATGGGAATATTGTTTCACTAAGACTTTGTATCAGGTTGTATTTACCACTTGTGGAGAAAGTGGGAGAAGGATAAAAATCTGTCAAATGAAGTGTCAAAAATGAAGAAAATGGAAAATGAAATAGATTTATTAATATTGCAGTAGAATTCATAGAATCATAGATCATAAAATGGCCTGGGTTGAAAAGGACCTCAAAGATCATCCAGTTTCAACCCTCCTGCTAGCAAATCTCACAAAAAGCTTCACAAAACTTTGAAGCATAGACACAGTCACATGTTAGTATTAGGCAGTCCATCAGCAAGTATATGAAATAAAATCTCTGTTCTCTCTAAAATGACTAAGATGAAACTCCATTCTGTTTTGCCTGTATCACAACGAAATGAAATAAAAACCTGGTAATTGTCATGCAGCAAGGTTGCAGGACAGACAGAACTCTCTCTTTTGAAACAGAAGTAGCTTTTATACGCTCATGGCAAAGGCATATGACAATTTAGGAAGCACACATAAGAGTCACCATACTGGATCACATCAGCAGCCCAGTGCCCTGTCTCTACAGTAAGTGGCCAGGACCAGATGTTTCAGCAGAGTTTGCAAGAAAACCCATAATGGACAATTATTGAATAATTCACTCATAGGAGAAGTTTCTTCCTAATCCCAGACAGCTAATGATTGGTTTATGCCCTGAAGCATGAGGGTTCATATATCTCCACCCCCAACCATTTTTATCCTATCTAAGGTATCCCTGGGCGCTCTCATTATCCAAATAAGTGTATAATCCTTTTTGAATCCTACTAAGCTCTTGGGCATAATGATAGCTTGTTGCACTGAGTTCAACAGGCTAATTATGCATTGTGTAAAAAAAGTATTTCTTTTTATCAGTTCTAAATTTGTTTCTTTTCAATTTAATGGATGTCACTTTGTTCTTACATTATGAGGAAGAGTAAATAAGAGCACCCAATTGACCTCTACCATACCATTAATTATTTTATATCTCTCTATCACTTCCACACTTATTAATTTCCTCTTTCAACTGAACAGTTCTCATCTTTTAAATCTGTTAATATGGAAGTTTCTCCATGTCTGTGTTCCCTTCTGTTGCCTAACTTTGGGCTTCTTCCATTTCTACTATGTATTTTAAGATGGCAAGACCAGCACTGAATACTGAATTCAGGGAAAGTGTGCCAACAATGTGCATAATTGCACAATTACAATATTGTCATTGTTTTCCTTCCCATTCTTTACACATTCTCACATTTTGTTTGCTTTTTTAACCTCCACTGCTCATTGATCAGATGTTTAATTGAGCTGCCCGCAGTGACCCCCAGGTCTTTTTCCCAAGTTGTTACAGTTAATTTAGAACCCAGCAATGTGCATGAGCAATTCAATCTGTTCCTTCCAATATGTATTTTCATATTTGTCAATGCTGAATTTGGCTGCCATTGTGCTGGCTTATTAGGTCTCATTGAACATCTTTGCAGAGTTCTCTAGTGCTGACTAACCTAAATAATTCTTTGCTATTCAGAAAGTTTATCACTCTCCTGAATGCTCCTTCCCAAGTGACTGAATATATTTGACAGAATCAACCACAGGACAGTGTTTTTGACATGCTACATGAAGTCTGTAGCTACGTGTAAGACTACTTTACTATCTGACTAAGACATAGGGTTTAGAATAAATAGAATTTTCAATAATAATAACAACAACAATAACAATGAAGTTATGTATTAAATTGTTTCTGCTTGCATAATAAGTCCCCTTTTGAACACACATCACAAGCACAGTGAATTGCCATACAGTCAGCAATTATCTTTCTTTCAGCCATACAGTGGGATCTGATGGAGATTCCAAAGGGACAAAAATTTTCCGCAAAGTTGCGTGTGAAATGTTAAAGAATACTCTGTATTTGGTGCTGCAAAAGACAAAGTTGTAGGCAGCCTTTTGCCAGCCTGTCCTTTGCAGTGCTTAATAAATGCCTCATCTTGGTGCTTGACCATGCCAGCTCCAACCTGCAGGTTAGCAGGTGAAAACTTCTGAGTCTGAAGCGACAATTTTTGTTCAACTAGGGCTGACTTTTATTTCACCTGTGTATTTTTCAAGTGTAAAATGAAAAGCTTATGCAAGTAAACGAGAGGTTTAGATCTCAGTTACCAATGCGTGTTGGCGGTCCTAGGGAAGTACCCAAAACTGTATCCAAAAGGCAGCTTTCCTTGGCATATGTAAGAAGGGTCTTCAAAGAGCTGATTTTTTGGCTCATTTACTTCTTTTCCAGAGGAAGTTGAGTGAATTAGAATAGTAAACTATAAAAGTAAATTGCACTTGTAGCCCCTTGCAATGCGCTCACCGTAGGGCTTCTCTGCTTTGCAGCAATTTCACATCTCCACCTCGTTAGCATATTCTATGACTCTATGAGATTTCAAGGTGCCACACATAGCACCGTAATATCTCTCCAATCATTATGGTGATTTCAGGGGTCACCATGTCACGCTATTGTTAATTTCACCCTTTCCTGAGTATCACACTGATGTAAAATCTTAGTGTGCCTATATAGTTTTAGTTGTGTTGATACAGGAGCTGAGGGAGATGGTGTGATTTAGCACAAAACTGTATCAACTTAGGGATATTCTTGCTTCCTTGCGTCTGAATCCCTGTGGAATTTGAAGCTCCTCTGTGTGCTTTGGAAGCTATATTTTTTACCTTCTCTAAGAAACACCTTTTGCCCGATTTCTCTGAAATATCTTGGTGCTGGAAATGCTTTGGGTGAAGAGCAGGTAAACAGCTTCTTTAGAGGCTGTCGCTACCCCCCCTGTATACATCAGCCTACAGAATGCAGGAATGCAGCAGAAGCTTTCTGTTGCTTTCACCAGGCCACAGAACAGGTCATCGTAAATCTGATCTCCCCATTCTGCAGGAATACATCATCTCTGCAGCACACCTGAACTCTGCTGACCCCAGCACAGGCCACTTCTCAGATGGTGGCCTTCTGTGCAGTTGCCAAACTAATGGACTGAGTACATATTGGTTCTGACATCCTTAATCATGTTAGACAAAACCAGCCCAAATAACACAAAAGAGCTGGAAATAGGATTTGCCCGAATAGAACTTGAATCTCAGAAAAGGTAAAGCTGCACGTGAAAGCAAGAGGAAGGCTGACTTAAATACACTCATACTGAATTTGAATGATTCTAATTAACTACGTGGGTCTCGGTAAATAAAATTACTGTAAACACAATCTGAAAATCAGAGCAGGATCTTAAAACACCTATGTAGAAAGAGACATGTAAACTACACTCCACCACTGTTCACCTTGCAAGGAAATGTATTTATTTCCCATGAAACATATAAGATCTTGTTGTCCTCACAGCTCTAAACTGAAATCTGCACATGCACTAAAAATTAGTTGACCTCTTTGTTGATAATGACTGATAGGGATCATTGCTGACAATTAGCATGAAAGTAGCATATTCAGAAAATTGCTACCTATTCCCAAATATTTTAATAAATGACTTTTGTAAACTAAGCATTGGACATTTCTTACAATGGCAATGCACCTATCATATTGTGATTCATATTTAAAATTGAAAATGCAACAAAACTGTCCGGGTGATCTTTGATATCTGCATCTCCAGAGGTCTCCTCCAGGCAGATATGCAGAATAAAGAGAAAATATTTACTGTATGTTACAATTGACTGGCAAGTGGCAATAGCTCCATGCATTGCACTGAGGTGGTAAATTTCACAATAAATTTGATTTTCAGCATTTTGTATTAGCACATGCATTCTCAAATCAGTGTCAGGAATCTTAACGTAAGACAGTGGATCCCAGAGTGTAGTGAGCAACAGAAGATTCAAAGAAAGCAGTGCTCATAGGACTGCATCTTCATACATTTGAACTGCAATACTGAGCAAATAAATTTCTTTTCGTAGTCTTACAGAGCAAAAAATTACTTAGCAGTCTTCTACACTATCCAGTTGTGTGTCCAGAAATCAGCTGAAAAGCTCTTGCTAATTTCAGTGGAACAGAATAAACCCTCAGATACACATCCAAAGGGGCGCTTTTAATGTGTATTGTATGCTATGTATTCTCTATAGCAAAGTTAGCTTGAGAACTCTCTCAAGATTAAACTGAAATTGATTAGAGAGCCTGAATCCCCTTTGAATGCATTAGATTTACAGCAGAGTAGCTTTCCCTGGCCCAGAGCTTAGCAGGCTGCTGCAGGGAAGAACTGAAATGTTATCATAAAAATGTATTTGCTAATTCTTCACTTTCAGCTAAAACTTCTCTTTTCAAAAATATTTACATAAGTTACTTTGCATTTGTCTGCAAAAATTTAAGCCATCTTTGCAGCTAGATTTTGTTGCCCCAAATTATTGTTTCCCTGCTTGTCTGTTATCTAACATGCATGTAAGTGACAGGGATGGTGTGCAGTTTACCATATTCAAGAAATTGTTAAGTTATGGCACAGTTTTCTTGCTGTCATTTTCAACATCACTGCCACTGCTGTTCATAAAACAGAAATTGTTTTAATTTGAAGGAAACTAGAAAGAGACCAGCATCAGTCTGCTAATTACCATCATGAGATGGGTATGTTTGCAGTGATGGCCTGACTGAAAGCAGTGCCTTCTAACATGGAATGCAATATTGTCCTGTTCAGATATTAACAGATTATAATACGAAGTAATGCTTCCCCAATCCAAATGCCTTTATATGAATTATTTCATGTTTATACTGGTGTAAATAAGAGCATAAAACCCTTAATATTATGAGAAACTTTGTATCTGTTGTAAATAATCATAACAAATGATAAAATTTCTATTCAGAAGATGTGCCTATGCACATCTCCTGCCCAAGAGTACCCAGGTGCTGTATTACAAAACACAGTTTAAAAGATTACAAGCATCAGAAGGTAAATGTAATTAAAATTAGTAAATAACATCATAAATAAAACAAAATAGTGTACCAAATGTATTTAAAAAATGAATGCAATGCATGTAGAACCACAGATTGACATTCCATAGAATCAATTCCCTACTTCTTCACAGAACAGTTGCATGACCAAAAGCCATCTGAAATAAAAGGTCTTCCAAATACAAAGCAAGAAATAATCTGTGGGAACATTTCTTGTATGTCTCCCTCAATCAGCTTTTCCTCTTTTACCCTGACCTAAAATCTACTTTGGCAACTGAAACTTTTCAGGACCTGCTTTTAGCATACAACAGCTATTCTCTTAAGTAGGAAGCAGGGAGGCAATATGTTTAAAAATGAATTTTTTTCCTTCTTCAGGACTGGGCCTTCACATTGTCACTTCCTAAATTCCCTTTTTCCCATCAATTTAAATGATATTCGGTACTTTAATTTAAAAAAAAAAAAAATGACATATAACTTGAACTATATGAATTATGTACTGAATTATAACCTGATTGAGGAATATCATTTGGATCTTTAATTTTTGAACAAAGAAACATATTACTTGGGGATTAATGAAAAAAAACAGAAAGTAACTGTCTTCATTTTCTGCATTGAGGCCCACCATAGAATCATAGAATGGCTTGGGTTGGAAGGGACCTCAAAGATCATCAAGCTCCAACTCCCCTGCTGCAGGCAGGGCCACCAACATCCATACCTAATACTAGATCAGGCTGCCCATGGCCCCATCCATACCTGGCCTTGAACATCATACTGAGAATGAATTGCAATTCTAAAAAATCTAAAAAAGTGCTCTAAAGTTGGGCCAGCATGGGATGTATGTAGAGTCTGTGAAAGCTGTGCCTATTACAAAAAAAATAGTATTATTTAGTTGGTTTTCATCTTTTGAACAAGCATGTTTCAGAATTTGGTGAACTAGCAAGTTATTTATCTGGGTACCTATGAAAACTCAACAACATAGTTATTATAAAAGCACACCATCAAACAATCCTATGAATCTTCCAGGGCACCAGATGTTTTCACAGTCCTTGGTCATCTGCTTGCATCACCATTAGGAGAGCAAAGCCGGCCCAGGGGCTTCAATTTCCTGGAAAGATTTTGCCTGGCTCTATCTAATATACATTCTGGAGGATTCTGTCCAGCAAAGAAACTCAGCAGTCTTGGAAAAATCTTCCTGCCATCCTGTCCATACAACACTGCGGGAATGGTTCTTTCCATATGCCACCCCTCAAACCATGCCCAAGTATAGCCTCAGAACTGAGCCTCAGAACTGAGCCAGGATGTTAGTGAAATGTTGTGCAAGCAGTCAAATGCTACAAAGAGCAGCCAAGTTTGTTTTCTGGCCCTGGGTGGATTCTGTAGCACAGGGCATGCTATGAAGATGAACCTGGAATTTTCCCAGCAAATGACTGCCTACATGACCCTGGCTGATGAGTGAAGTATTATGAAGGACTGAGGGCAAGGAGGTTTGTATGGGTGGGTGCCACAACACAAACGTGAGGAGCTGCAGTTTCTGTGATGGATTTATCATCCTGCAGCTCCCACTTGCATTCATATGCATGCATCCTTTTAGAAATGTGATACCAGATGCTGTTTCCTGGCAACAGGCCCAACACCCCCTCTCTCTTAGGAGTGAATTTTGACAACTCCAATTCACTGGAGCTCTAGTTATGTTATCTTTTCTAAATGCTTAGAGACTAAAAAGACCTCTTGCTCTTTCTACTGTGGACTTAAGTGCCACTTGGGCCAATTTACAGCGCTGCACTACTCCAAAAATATCTCCTCATATGAGTAGTACAATTATTACTACTATATAGGGAAGGATGGAAATGTACTGAATCAAGCATTGATAACACAAATCCTTTCTTACTCTGTTGTCAGTCAGAGCTGTTGTTATGCTAGGCATATGTCACATCAATGTATAATAAATGCCCATGTCAGTCAAATGCATGTTATGTGTAGATTGGATGTCAATCTAATGTTTTGTATTAAAATCAGTGCCACAATACATGCACAACTTTATAAACACTGCGGGGGAGTTCCTCCTTTCGAAGTGCCACAGCTGCTTGCAGCACTCTTTTGTGCAACACCTTAAAAGCTCAGAATTATTTGAAAAAAAATTAAATTTCAGAAAACAGACAGTAAAATACCAACTTTACTTCTCTGTTATTGCTCACAGACCAGGGGGAGGTCACCTAAGTCGCTTGTTTCTCCCCCCATGGCTCGTTTGCTGTTAAGAAAAATGCACAGAAGAAGCTGAGCGGCAAGGAAAGGAAATGCAGAGCAGGGGGTGCAGGGACAGGCACTGGCTGACATCCTGGCCCCCTGCATGAGCTGTGCAGTGCTTGGGTGAGTGCTGCACACATGAATGGGAAAGGTGGGGAGAGGGGACAGCCCCAGCAGAGATCTGGGAGCTCAAGCAGAGCTTCCAAACCTAGACAGACTTGTCACCAAGGGAGAAGCTGAGAGACTTCCAGGGCAAATGGTCAGTGGAGATGGACTTTGGGGTCATTGTGAAGCTGGTCCCAACATCAATATGGATATTTCCCAGGGAACTTTGTTCCGCTAAAGCTCAGCCTTGGTGCCACCATTGCACACACTTTCTTCTTCTCACAGAGATGCTGTGGCTTAACTAATACAATAGCAGTTTATAATAGCTTTTTATAAGCATTAATTAATCTTTGCTATAAGGTCATTGTTATTAACCCTACTGTATGTGCGGGTCGTGTTTATGGTTAGTGCAATCTTGTTCAGCTCTCTGGTTCCCCTAGGATGCTCCTGGTTTATAGTGGAAGTGATTTTGTCCAGAAATGTGTTTTAGCTGTAGTCACAAAGAGATCGAGGATTGTTAGAGATATACAGGAATTCTGCTTCTGAATGTTCTTCTAAAACCTCAAAATATTTGCATTGGCAGATCAGGCATTCAAAGACAGTGATCTTGCACAGAGATTCTTGAATAAAAGGCTACTTTTAATCATTCTGAAAACTCTCTGAAGTCACCATTTCATTTACATTCACTGGGTTCAATCAATTATTGAATAAAAGGCATGCCCAGTTTGACCATTGACAATTACGATGTGACATTTTGTAGTTAATCACAATAAAGCTATTTGTATCTCCCATTAAAATAGTAGATGGAAGTGGAAGAAACTGCTTTTTGAATTATAAAAAAACCAAACTCAACGTAGTTGCATAAATGGGGAAAATGTTGTGTTTCACTGCCTGTTAAGCAGACGAGAGATGAAGATTTCCCTCCTGGTTTCACAGACAAATAGACAGAACCAGTGACTCCACTTCCAAACAGGATTCTGATGGTTCAGACAATGTTTGATCCTTTCTTGATTCTGAGGCACCAGATGGTCATGTGAAAGGGAGGAGGAAGCCCCAGTCTGTAACCCTGTTATCTAATTCATGTTGTTACTGTAAGGCATCTCAGGGAAATCCATATGTCATCTTTCTATACGAGCAAGAGATACTGCATCAGAAAACATAGATGCTGAAAGTATAAAAGGATGAGACGAAGAACTGGGGAGGAGCATGCTCACAGAGGCCTGAAGCTATCCATCTTCCAACAAAAACAAAACAAAACAGAATCATCCTGCAAGTGACTGGTCAGAGGCACGTGAAACAAGTTCACAGATGAGTGCCTCTCAGGGAGATGCAGTTTAATCCTTTAGAAGGGCAGCTGTATTGCACTCCAGAAGTATGCTGGACTGTACAGACTCACAATCCCCAACAAAAAGAGGTTTAATGGCCTCCAAAGGCTTCATGCCAGGAGTTGTGAATGACAGCACTCAGCTTTTAAAAGGCAGAACATACAGTCGTTAGGATCATAAAAGAATACACACACGTGGCATTAAGAAGATGGCATGAATATTTTGATACAGACAGAGAAAACCAGAGAATCGTCTCTTTATCTTTACTGCAAAATATACACTCATTGAAAAAACTGCTGGATTGGAAAGAAGTGATTTCCTTGCAGTGTTAGAGCCCCAAAGCCTTGGTAGCAATTTTTCATCGTTTTGTTAATTTTCACTAATATGACACGTTTGCTGCTAATATGATTGTTCTGTTTAAAAACTAATACCAGTATTAATATGTTACAATGATGAATTACTAACAATAATCTATCAGGAATGAAAAATAGTGACATAATTATTGCAGTATTGCTATCGTGCGATGGCAATTTGTTAACGTGGGGCAAAACACCCAAAGAAAACTTTATTTTTCATACTTTCTTCATAATTCCCTTACCCATTTTACAGGGAGAAGACCTGCTTGCACATATGCTCCTGGACAAACAGATTTAATCTTAACCTTCTTTTAGGATCTGGATGTTATCTTTTCCACACAGCAGATTTTTATTGCTGTTTTTAAGGTCTTTTTTTTTTTTTACTCTCTTGCACAGCAGTGCAGCTTATTACTTAGGTATCACATTGCAACTATTTTATGGCTAGGGGATACACTGTCGTATTGCACTGATTAAAATGCTCCCTGTCTACCCATCACCGTGCTTTTGTACACACACATTTCAAATGGAATCTAAGAGAAAGTAAGCTAATAGAGAAAACAGCCTTGCAAAGGAGCCAGTTACCTCAGCACAAACAGATTCTCAATTTTCCAATGAGAAGAACTGAGGAAAATGTGGATATTTCCTTTATTTGGGCATCCTTCTGTAGTTTTAAATAATGGCAATGCTCTTTCAAACCTTGGCTGCCAAACAGCACATGCTCCTGGTGGATGCAAGAGATGATGCAGATACTCAAACCCCATCACTACAGGTCTTTGCACACCTTCCCCTAGGAACCTTCCATCACAGCCAATCTCTCTTAAATCACCCAAGCCAACAAGTAGCACCTCCCTCCTTAAGATCTGCTAAGTATGGTTTTCCCTACCTTTCCATAACTGTAAATCATTGTCTAGAAACAAAAGATGACACATCATCTTTAACTAGCAGCTATTCAAAGATGATATAATCTACCACAGGAATCACCTTACTGTATATGCATATGCTGCAATAAAGAATATTATCTTAGCTACACTGGAACAGGTTGCCCAAGGAGGCTGTGGATGCCCCATCCCTGCAGGCATTCAAGGCCAGGCTGGATGTGGCTCTGGGCAGCCTGGGCTGCTGGTTGGTGACCCTGCACATAGCAGTGGGTTGGAACTGGATGAGCAGTGTGGGCCTTTGCAACAACCCACACCATTCTATGATTCCATGACGATTTAATATTACCAGTATCTCTGTCACAGTTCACTGTGCTGGGCACTGCAGTAAGAAAGTGGAGTAGTAAAAATCCTGAAGTGTGATGTGGTAGGAAGATATCCTTGAGCAATTCCTCAGCTGGACTCAGAATTGGTATCAGATGAAGTACTGCATTTTCTTTCTTTCTTTTTTTTTTTAAATTGATGAACAGAGAAAGGAAATGTAAGCTATCCAATGTAATCTAGTTTAATAAGATCTGCTTGTCATTCTTTCTTTGTCGCTGCTAAGGCCAACAGAGCACTGCCTGAATATTCACAGAAATTAATAACTCCAATAAACAAATTTGTGCAAAAGTTATTTTTCAAAGCGTGACAAAGACTTCTGCCCTCTTTAAGATCACATGAAAATTGGTTTTACTGTTCAGTGAGCCGTATCTAAGAATGCAATAAAAATACCATTGTGCATCCACAATGCATAATTTTTACATAGTTTTATGCTGAAATAACTCATTTTTAAAAAGATTGTAAAGCAACACCTTTCTAAAGTCATGTCTCAAAAGCACGTCCTTGTGAAAAGCTAGTGGAATGAAGACAAGATACGAAGTCAGTACAGCACGATGCCACCATTTGGATCCACAACAAAATTATTTCTATCTTCGCTCTCATCTAAAAAAAAAAAAAAAAAGGTCTAAGAGCTGAGTATAAATTAAATATAGTAACTCAAATCTGGCTGAGAAGCTGCAAACTTTCATGCCAAGTTCCAGCCTGAAATGAATTTAAATGGTCACAAGTATGGATTCCACAAAGGGGGACTGCAATGAAGAGAAAAATAGAACCGTAAGTAAATAGTGTAACCTCTAAGAAGGAAGAGGGGAGGCAACAATGGGGAACTGCTCTCAAAATGATGCTTAAAGGAAGAAGAAAAAGCAATAGGATCACTGAAAACCAGTGCGATGGAGTTTGTTTTAGTGAATGGAATGCAAAGAGGAGTCAAACTGCCAGCCTGAGAGCTGCCAGGCTGCTGGGAGAAGCTGCAAGGCCACAGGGCAACTCTGATGCTCCAACCGACTGCAGGGGGGATCACCCAGTCACCCCCCAGGATCTTACTGGGAATTTGTTCACAACCAGCCATGTGGTTCCCAAATGGTAACCTATCATGCAATCCTGCATTCTTACCAGCTAGGAGTGTCTGTGTCAGTATAATTTATATCTATACTCCTTTCTCCTTACTGTTCTCTGTGCTCACTGTATATAGACATCCTTATCCCAAGAACTAAGAATGGCTTTACAAGGGATTAGTGCGACTTAGTGGAGGTTTGGGGGGTCGCAAGTGGTGATCCCTTTGCAGAGTAAGGACCTGTGCCAAAGGCAGACACAACTGTTAGGGTACAGCAACGCACCCATTGGTGGCTTTGTTTCAGTCAGTTGGCTATGGGCATGGTGATCACTGCAACTGTACAAGTCTCAGGGGAAAACGTATTGGGAACTTGTTGGATGACTGGCATGCTGTCACTAAGCACTGTATCTTTACTGCATAACACTTATTTTTCTGGATAATGAGTTTTTAAATTGTCCTCTCCTGCTCTTTCTACACATCAGCAGTAAAGATAACTTCTGAAACACTGTAGTCTTCCAGCATCTGAAGACCACCTAGAAATGGAAGATGGTTAAGTAAGTAGTTAGACAGAGGGAGACAGTGCTCTTAATACTGAAAGTAGAAAAATAGGCTGCAGGGAGAATTTCTGGAGTCTTCGACAGGGCCCCTCTGTAAGCAGCACGGTGCCTGCAGCCCAGGGGTGAACAAAGTGGGCAATGCAGGGCACAGCTCAGCTCCTGCCTTCTGCCAGGTCACTTCTATCTGAGGAGCATCCCCTGCATATAGGAAAGGATGCTCTGTGGGCACTGGGAGCTCCTAATGAGGCTCTCTGAAGTCAAGCAGTACTGAAACTGGAAATATTCTCACGTTTCCAAATGGAGAAACTTGATGCTAAGGTAGGCATAAAGCGAAAGACATTTTTTAAAGTTATGCAGACACTTCCAAAACATTTTTTTAATAGCAAAAAAAAAAAAAAAACCAACAAAAAAAAACCCTACAAGGAACTCGGCCAGCTTGAGCCGAGTTGAGCAGAAATGCAGAAGCTGGGATCTGGAAGTTTCCATCGCATCCCTGCAGCACGCTGCCTGCTCCCAACCGACCGGGCGCTGCCCGCCTGTGCCCCCCAGCCCCGCCCCGCCAAGGTCCGGCCCGCCGAGCCCCGGCCGCCAGGTGAAGAGCCGGGCTGGGGGCTGCCCGCAATGCGTAACGCCTCCCGTCTGCCCCCGTGGATGTGCTCAGATATAAATGTTTATATCCGCGGATATATGGATATCCGGCTATTGTCGCATCCAGCTACTAAATAACAACCCCTTAACAAAAAAAAAAAAAAAAAAAAAAAAAAAAAAAAAGCAAAACAAAACACCCCACACAAGCCATAACGACGATGATGATGCTGACGGGAGGGGGGGGGAAATAAATAAATAAAAGCGAGCGAGAGTCGGCGAGGGAGAGGGAGGCAGGTTCAATTATCTAAACAAAGAAATCATGGCGGAGTGTTTACATTTGGCTGCCCAAAGCCTGTCGGATTACGGACCCCCCCCCAAACACACCCGGCCCCCCCGGCCCCCCGCAGTAGCGGCGTGCCGGAGCCCGCCCGCCGACACCTCGCCGCGGCCCGGGTAAGTGCGGAGCTCGCTGCGGCCGGACCCGCGCCCCGGCCCTCCCCGGGTGGGCGGCGGGGCGGGGGCCGAGGCGGCTCCCCCCGCCCGGTGCGGTGCCGCGTGTTTGTGTGTGTGTGCGTGTGTATATGTGTGTGTCGGGAGGGGACGGGGCTCGCCCGCCGCCGCGCTACCCCCGGGCTCACCGCGCCCCCCCGGCCCCGCGGCCGCCGTGCCGCCTCCCCGCCCGCCCCGGGGTCACGGCGCCCGGCGCTCGCTGCCGGCTCCGCCCCCGCGGCCGGCCCCGCCGCGCCCCCCGCCTGTCCGCCGCCGCGGCGCCCACGGGGCGCGGGGACGGGGCTCGGCGCGGCCGCCCGCGGGGGTGGGGGCTCCGCCGCAGCCCCCGGGGGCGGATTTGGGGAGTGAGGGGCCCGACGTCGCGGGGGATGGGGAAGGGGGGGGGGGGGCTGGATGCGGCTTCTGCTCCCGCTGTCCGAGCGCCGCGTCGCAGAGGGCGTGTGGGAGTAGGGAGGTGGCTGGGAGCTGGCTGCGTGCTGAGACCCTCGTCCGAATCGCCATCACACCTCCACGCCGTGGCCGACGAGTGCCCTCGCCTTCAGGTGGTTTTGCCCTCCAAACGCGCACACCGTGACATGCTCTTACTCCCTCTTAGCCCTGTATGCTTTCACCACCAAAGGACCTCAGCCTCGAGCCGAGGTGCTGTGCCGTGCGTCCAGAAGCCCTTGCTCCCAAACGTCCTTGGCCCTAAGTCCTTCCACCTCCAGTCTCCCTCATTCCCAGATGCCCTTACTTCCAAACCTCCTGACTCTCAAACAGCCATACCCCAATTTTCCTTGCCCCAAAACACCCAGCCCTGAAAGTCCTTGCCCCCAGCTCCCCTGCAATGGGTGAGGGGATTTGCTGCTCTCGTGCTCCCCTGAAACCCTGTCCTGGTGGGCCCTCTGGAACAGCCAGAAGGGCCTGGGTCCCTCTGCTGCCAACAGGCTGCCCCCTGACTCTGGGCCCCCACGGGCTGCTGCTGTGAAATACAGAGATGACCCTTTCAAACAATCTGTACGTGTTGCTCCCATGCGTCCATCAAAAAGTCCCCCGGCCCTGGCACATCTCAGCACCAGAGAGCTGTAAAACTACTTTGACACCTCAGCTCTCCTGGATCTGGCTAACGGCAGTCATCCCCCCCCTCCTCCCCCTCATCCCCACTGCTGCACTAACCCTGCGATGCATGCCTGGCTGTGCTGCATGTATCCCTGCAGCAGGATGCTGGGGAGCAGCGGGCTGCTGTGATAACAGCACTGTGCACACATCTTGCAGGGTTTTGCAGGCTGTTCTGCTGGTGGCACAAGGACAGCAAAATGACTGCTTTGGTAGTAGGATCTAAGGGCTGGGGAAAGCAGTTGGCTGGTTCCCGGTGTTCTCTATGCTGGACCTACTTTTATTTCCAATGGTTGTGCTCCCGTATGTCCCCAGTTCAAAGAGTGGTTTGAGCTATGCAAAACGGAGGTCTGTATTTGCACTCTTTGGGAGAGGTATGCAAGTTGTGTCTTTGTTTTTTGGTGAACTGCTCGTCTTAAAAGTTTGGGAAGTCAAAATCCTTAAATGAAAGAGAAACACCTCATATTGCATTACGAGGCTCTGGAAGAGAAAAAGGCAGGCTGAGATTTGGGAGGTTTGAGATGTCCTCTCTTCGTGCTCTCCCAAGCTGTTTCTCAAGGCAGCAGAGTGGTTCATTGCTGTGTTGCTGAGAAGTCAGCGTGCATGTCAGCGTGGCAGCGGTGCACTGAAATGAGGGAAGCAGAAATCTGAGGTTCATACTGGTGCCTCTGCTGGGTTTGCCTGCACGTGGGCCGTGGCTTTGCTTCTCAGAGTGAGCCCTTTGTTGGGACTGTGGAAACACGCAGTGCACACAGGGGATGTCAGCTGCCCAAAAAATGAGAGCTGCAGCACGAGATCCTTCTGTCTGCAGAGCCTCCTCGCTGCTTTCACAGTGCCCTCCATCCGCGTTTAGGCCGGGCACTTCTGGCTTTGTGCATTCTGTGGATAAAAGGCCTGCTGAGGAAATTCCCCATACGCTTCGATTTTTTGCCATTTTACTTCCTGCTTGAACTGTCAGTTCCTGGAGTCTCTGAAGGTCTGAGGCTGTTTTCTCAAGGAAAGCTCTTAATTTAAGTGGCCTGTTAACTGTTAATTGCTGTTCTGTTCTGGCTATTTACCTGAATCTCATGTCAAACCTGCTGTTCTGGTCTGGAGGCTACACTGCTTATGTGCTCTGATCTCTAAACTGTTCCTGCTTTCTGCTGTTTTATTGAAGACCGCAGTAATATTTCTTTTCTTAATGCAAACTGACACATCCTAGATTTAAGGATTTTGTTGAGCAAGCTGCCCCGCTAGGAATGGCTTATACAATAATTTCAGATTTATGTCTGGTTAAAAAAAAAAAAAAAAAAAAAGAATTCTCCAAGAAGTAATATTCAAAGAATTTTCTTGTTTTCTCCAGCATGGGTGTATTTGGAGGAGAAAAGCATTTAAACCTGAACAACCAGGAGCAGGCAGCAGGGTTAGATAGGAGGCCCTGCTTGTCCATCCACCAACATCAGTAGGGGGGTGTGAGCAGTGCTGGAGGTCCCACTGTGTGCTGCTGAGAAGGCTGGAGGAGGCCGTGCTGTCTCCAGAGCTGTGAGCTGTGCAGTTGAAGCAATGCTGGCACAGCCAGTGACATTCCATCCTTAGAAACAATTTTGATTTTTATTTTTATTTTTTCCTTTTGCTGCATTTAATAAAGCTATTCTCTTCCCTGCTAGCTAATCGTATGAAATTGATGCCAGATTTTGGCTGCTTGATTGGGATAGCCGCGCAGAGATGTTTGAAAAATGCTAAGAGAATGGATATAATTTCGTCTCAGACTGCAGAGAGCAGTAACAGGGCTGGTTCCCTTTTGGTGACTATCTGCAGTTCTTGATTAATGAGGGTTCATTCGGGTATTGAGAGAAGAGGAGAACTCTCAAATGACGCTGAATTTGTTTCCCCTGTATGTAATAGAATGAAACTCTCAGGCTGTTGCTGGACAGTAAGATATTCTGACATGAATATATATTTTGGAGCTCTGCACAAAATGAGGATTTCATGCATAGGCAACGCAGTGTGACAAGTCATATCCTGTGTGACCTTGTGCGTACAGTATAAAGTTGTGCAATACGATCTTCTGCTAAATTATTACACAAAATAAATAGAACATACCTCATTTTTATGCTAATAATGATGTTTTTCAATTCTAAGCTCCTTTTATGCTAAGATCTCAAAGTAAATTACAGGTAGAAGTAAACCAGGCTTCACAGCACCGCTGTGAGTTGTTGTATTATCATTCGGAGACTGCTTGAAGGTATCTTTATTAATTGCTGTTGTTTAATTTTCTGTTAATTATTGTTTGATTTGCTTAGCTTGTGATACTGTTCTCTCTCCTAATATGTTAACAATTACGTATAATCTTCTGAAGGTGAAGGAAAACAAATGCTTTAATTTCAGTCACAAAAATGGTCGGATCTGTCAAGGGCAAGGGGAAAAGTGATATCGACTTCAGTTCCTCAAGGAATTAGCAGTGGTTTTGGCAGTAGCATGTGTTTTCTGTGGCTGGAGCAAAAAGTAAACTTGGTATCGTTGTGATCTGTGGTTCATCCCATGATGTAAGTGTGGGTGAGAGGCTGCTGAGATTTTACAGAGAGGTTAGCTAAGGGAACAAAAGAAACGTACATTATTTTCCTGAATTTGAATTACAAAGGATAGGATTTCCAAAAATACTGATTATTTTATTGGCTCTGTTGCCGTTAAAGCCAGTGGTAAAAACGTCATTTACTCAATGAGAGCCAAATTAAGCCACTGGGGGGCTTCTGCAGTCCTGTCCTGGATGTTTGTAAAGTGTGAGATTGATCTTGCACCCCTGATACCTCCAGCAGGTGTTTGTTACCAAGTTCAGCACAGGATTTGATTCTCAGTCACGTGGAGATGGAGCAGCATTTCTGGGGGATGAGAATCCAGCCTGTAATGCTCTTCAATAGCTTTTTCCCCATCGATGTCAGTACTTGGGACGGTCAATTAGTACAGAATTTGCTCAAACTTCTTAATGCGTATTTACAACCTTAATTCCAGTTTAACAGAATGTTTTGTGGTGGAACGTTTACAGAAAGAGCGTGTGGAAAAATTATCGCTGCATGTATTAAGCACAAAGAAAGCATCCCTGTGCTGCTGTGGAGGAGCAACCGACAAAACAGAACATATTACAAGAAGCTATCTTTTTCATTAAGTCTGCACAAAATGAGGATTTAACGCATGGGCAGCACAGTCAGTCCCAGCGGTTTAGTGCCCATAATCCCACCTTGAAAATGGCTTCACAATCATAATTACTGTTACAAAATGGACACCGCTTCCATTTCTGGCGCGTCTACTTCACACATAACTAATTGCAGGCACAGAAGGCGAGGTCTTTATTTTACCAGCCTCCTGGTTCCAGCTCTGCAGCTATGTAAACCTGCCCGTAAGATTTCCAGTCTCTCACTGATAACTTTGTGCTTCGCCTCGTTTTGTCACAACAATGCAGAGCATGCATGGCAGCCGCCCTCACTTCGGCCCAGCTCAAACTATCCCTGGATGTTAAGATACTATGACATGAATATATCTTTGTGAGCTTTGCACAAAATGGGGATTTCACGCATAAGCAACATAGTGTGACGAGTGGTATCCAGCATGACCTTGCAAATGCAGGCTGAGCTCCAAATGCACGGCTCCAAAGGAGGAGTGCAGCAAAGTCTCGGGTTCTAGAAGGAAATCCCATAGTTGGGTTCCAAGACCACAACTCTTCCTACAACTTCTTACAACTCACTGCTTCACCATGGTGAAGTAGCATGGCTCGGAACAAAAAAAATCCCAATTCCTTTTATAAAGGGTCATTGTTATGCAAAATCCATCATAACTAGTGGAACTCATCTCAGGGAGCTGCAAATCCTCTTCGTGTTGGAAACTTCGTGTTCCAGATGTGGAGTGCTGTTTCTCTTTTTAATGTTTTGGCCCTATGTTTTGTCACTTGTTTAGGTCACGAGTCTTCTTTCCTATACATTTTCTTATCTGCTTTTTTTCTCTTGCTGAATGAAGGATAGGTCTTGATGAAACAGGGTTGGTTTTTTTTTGCTTTTCAAAAAGAGAATGACTTTTTAAATGTAGGAAATAACATATGTTTGCATATATGTGTACACACACCAATAAATATAGGGAGGTTGACCTCTTTGAGGCTGTCCTTACTCAGGTAGTGTTACATTTTCTTGTACAGGGGAACTGGAATAAGATTTTGAAGTATACAAGCTATCCTTATTTTGAGGGTAAATTACAATAACACTCCTGTATCTGATGAAAGGGTGGGATTGTGTGAAGTGTGACACACTAAGTAACTGTCTCATATATTTGCAAGAAGAAATTATTCTAGTTTGGCTTTCAGTAAGGTTCTATTAGAAAAACCATTCCTAAATGTTAGATTTATGGACATACAGATGCAGACACAGCATATTCTAGACTCTGCATACATTTTGGCCTAAGAACACATTCATTTTGCTTCCAAAAAGCAATCTATAAGGTGTAATATATTGGGTAATATTTCTTAAATTTTAAAATCTATGAGGTTTGGATATTCATGTACGTTTGCAAAGCACCTAGTGTTTATCTCTGATTGGGGCCTGTGGGTAGTTCAGAAATATAAATATTCAATTGTAATTATAGTTATCTTTTCTTTCATAACTTGAAGTTTCATCTTGGGTGAGTGAAACTCCCTTCACAATTATTTTCCTACCTCTATCGTAGTTTTATTTCAGATCAAGAGTGATGTTTGGAAGGGATCATGCACACGTTTGGTGCTTTGATTCTCATCGTGGAGTGGTCTCATAATGCCTGAAATGGATTCCTCTTGCAATGAGCTACACCAGAGTGTATTATCTTGCAGCACACCTAGTGGGACCATTTTAGAACTAGATTGAAATAAAGCATCTGAAAGTTAAGCGATGTGGATGTTGGACCATTTTTGCTTTGCAGATCATCCCTTGTTTCCCTTTGCTATCTTCTAAATGGTCCTCGGTCTTCGAGCTGAGAGGCCATTAGGAAATAAGCCCTGCTGCTGATTGCAATTGCACCTGGTTTACTGCTTTGCTGAAAGGTCTGCAAGGAATATTCTGTCAGATAGCAACTCCTAACCCCAGTGGGATATACTCGTCTTTATTAACACTGTGAAAGAAATGACAGAAGGGTTTTCTTTTGACTGTATTTGAGTCTTGGTGGAAAAGCCCAGTTAGTGGAACTGTTTGTGGAATCCCTTGCTTGATTTTCACTGGGTGACCCTGTGATAAGATACCTTCTGAGGCTGTATGCCACCACAGCCACGTGGAGCTGTACTTCACGTGACCTATGAAAACTCCACAGAATATGGAGTATTTTGAGTATGCATTTAAAAATGGCTGTCATGATGAATTGACAGCAGCAGTAGCAAATAAATAATACATATTTCTAAAATTCTCGTAATTACATGTTTACCCAATAGGCCAGAACAGCTCTGTCCCAAGGAGCTGCTGCAGTCTGAGTAAATAATACATGTTTTAAAGTCCATAATTACATATTTAAACGATAGACTATCGAGGAAATAATGCACATTTTAAAAAGTCCATAATTACATATTTACATGATAGTCTGTAAGTTCTGTAATTACTTATTTGCACAATAGACCATAGCAGCTGTTACTGTCTATTATGGTTACTCTCAAAGAATTATATTATGGATTTTTTTTTATAACTTAAAAAAAAAAAATAAAGTATATTTAACTAGGACATTGTATTATTCATCTTAAAAAAAATCCACAAACCTCTGAGATAAGAAAATCTCTAGGAAGGTAAAACTTTTGGGTGATATGGAGACAGAGAAGTTCTTAGTCGTGCAGTGATAAATGTCTTTTGCTTAGCACGAGAAGCTTAGGATTTTTTATTAATTTCAGAATTTCTTTCTTTAGGTAGCTGATATATAAGTATGCAACATGATGTGATTATTCTTTCCTTATTGTGTAGACGCTCAATCAGGATAAGCATTTGGGATAACTAAAATTCTTCAGTTCCTGTTCTGCTCCCACTAAAGCCGGTGATAAAACTCCCATCAACCCTGGTTTGAGAAACCATTTATACTGAGGACAGCACTTAAGCCCGTACTTGAAATCAATGGCACTTAAGCATCTTTTTAAAAATAAGCACATACTTAAGGCCTCTCATGAATTCTGATGGACTGAAACATATGATTAAATGCTTTCCTGAATTGGGATACTGTCTTCTGTGAAGGCAGGACTGGAACTCACCCAGATGTGGCTTTTTGGTGGGCCACAGGTTTGTGTTGTTCATGGCATGCCTTCTCCCCAAGGAATAGATTTTTCAGCACGATCAACGACGGACTTATGTGCAGGAATCAGTACTGTAGCAAACGCACTGCTGCTCCTTTGTTCCTTGTAAAGATTCATGGATTGAGAATTCCTCCAGTGTTTTCCATAGCTCAGCCGCTGAATTTATTCCTCATGTTAAAGACTGGATCAATACTCCTAAATGAGACTTCTGTCCATAATTACTACTAAATAGCAAGGCTAAATCAAGCAAGTCAGAATCTGACATTTAGCTCAGTCAGACCTCGTGCATTTAGCAATGAAAGAGAGTATGAAAGGGACCTTTGATCCTCACCGTTAGTTTCATTAAAACATTTGAGGTAAGAGAATTTAAATTGTTGGGAGCCCCACTTACAGATAATGGCTAAAATGTAATGAAATATGCAAGTACATTTTAACTGTGGTTTCCAGTCCAGCTGTGCCATGTATGCTGGTTACATTTGAAGAGCTGAAGGTTTTGGCAATGGACAGTATAACACCACATCTGATAAAAAAAGGGATCTATTGAGAGATAAAGGAGTTGGAATTGACTTGCACAGGGGAAGAAAATACTCAACAAAGTAATAGTTCTGCTATTTTTTTGCTACGGATCTTCCCAGATGCTGTTACTGACACCAGTGCATACATTTGGACATTTGGTTAAGTGACCTGGAGCTTCAAAGGCCAAAGGAAAAGTCAACATCAATCCTTTGTTAAAAGCCCAAAGAGGGTAGAAGAAATTCTAGCAGGCATAGATAGCAGGGACCTCATTCTCTCTCACATGGTGTTACCTGCCTGTTTGGTATTTGAATCCAGCAAATGAAAACAAGGCTTGCAAAGGATCAGAGAGCCAAATACAAAAGCACTGGCTTTGGATTGCGTTGTGACCATTTTTAAAGCGTTCTGCATTCTTGTTCACATTCTCCACAGCAAACCCTTGCGCTGAAAAGTAAAAACAGAAGGCATGTGTTTGTTGTTGGACAGTCCTGTGGCACTCAGCACAGTGAGAAGGACTCATCCTCTTCATACGAATGTGAAACTGTCGAGGTCATTCCACTCTGCGTTTCCTTTGAAAACATACATGTAAACATTTGCTGGTTTCGTAGCATTTGTGAGCTTTACACTTGTGTTGGCATGCCACAGCTGTCATCTTTTACATGCTGCATCCTAATCCTGGCATTACATAATGTACATTCTTTGAAGGTTATCAGGATCTTCAGCTTTTCACCAGGTGAATGTCGAGATTCTTCACTTCTTTCACCCTTTTTTATTTGTATGACAGCCATCCTTGCCAGGCAGGCATGTTACCTGCCAGTATTTCTGTTACGTACTGCAAAATATGGACTGTGAGTTCATGTTACTGTGGCATTTCTTTAATAATTCTCATGTCAGGTGGAGTACATCTGGTACCACACGGTGTAAGTTTACCCAAATAAACAGCACGTGTTGCACCATGTAAGCTATATTAAGGGAAATCTGTATTACCATATACTGTGTATATTATTATTATCATATACTACAAACCAGCTTATTTTATTGTGAGAAATCCCACCAGGGAGACAGCACAGGGAATGTTACATGAGGAAAGTAAGAAAATTCCAATGCATTATGTTTGCCAATAAGTAGTACTTTGTACCTGTGATTTTCTTAATTGCCAGAAGTAATTTTAAATTCATCAGTTATCAATAACTAATCCTATCAGCATTGTTGCCAGGAAGAAAGTTAAAATCCCAGTAGGATTGATGCAACACTTTCCCCTCCATAGGTAGATACATTTAGTACGGAGTAATTTGTCTCACGTGGTATTTTGGAATAGCTTTGAAAAATTAGATTTGAGGCTAAGGGGAGATTTTATTGCTGTCTTCATGTATGTAATGAGAGAGTATTTGTCTTTTTGAGAAGACGGAGCCAAACTTTCTCCTGAAGTGCACAGTGAAAGGGGAAGGACACAAACTGCAGCAGAGGAGGTTCTGATAGGGTGCGAGGAAGAACATCTCAGTGAGGCTGGGCAAACATTGGAAAAAGTTACCCTGAATGAAACCTCAAACCTTGGTAACTTTTTGCACTGAGTTCCCAGCTATGCTTTGTAGGATGCAGTATACACAGAACAGGCTTCTGCTGCTGCAGAGTCTGGAGGCATTAGTGGCTTTGGTGGGGGATCCCACACCACCTTACCATATTCTGCAGAGAGCTTTTGCATTAAAAATGTGTTGTGCCGTGTAAAAATGAACTCTTACTGGTTTGTGGTGGTCCTCATTTGTGATGGAAAAGCAGGTGATTACACATATGATGCCAAATTTGTCAAAAATAGTTATTCACTTGTTAGTTTTCCTTCATCGCTTTTGTTGTTATAATAGATTTTGAGGACAGAGACAGATTTTTTCCCTGTAGTGTTAACTACAGCAAGAGGTAGCATTATGGCACTTTCATCTATTGCCTCTTATAATGATAAATATTTCTGTGACAAAGCACTGTGAAAACCTGTATGTATAATTTCCTCTATCCCCGTTATTAGCAGGAAGAGTAAAACTGCAGTTTGCCACTACTAGGGGTTGTCAGCAGCTAAATGACTCCTCACAGGTAGAGAATACCTCCTTTCTCACACCATCGTGTCTATAGTTTGTACTCTGTTCTTTTAAGATTTTTATTCAGGCAATATATTTTTCCTATATAGACCAGTTTTGCATTTGATGGTACCAGCTGCAACTGAGGAGCACTGCAAGAAAGAAATGACCAGCCTTTAAATACTTTTTTTTTTTTTTCCTTGGTCCTTTTTACTCTGTCAAAGGCAAGAATCTGTGAGTATGATAGAGAAATAGCTGGGCCTGGGAGAGGTTGCCAAGTTTTCCCGCACAGCTGATCAACAAGGCTTATGTTATTATAGATGGATAAAACTGGGATGCAGAGAAACTAAACTTTCCCATTGTGTCCCTGGAAGAAAAGTAGTGTAGCTACTGAGGAAGTGTTCACTACTTCATCACATGCATTCATCAAGAAAAAACAGTGCACTTGAGTAAAGCTAGCTATTTTCCTTCCATCTTAAATGTATTCCGAGAGATGAATTTGATAAATTTCAGTGTTCATCAAAGCAAAGGAAGTTTTACTGTAGCTCTAACTAGTGAGAGACAGTGTGGAAAGGTGTTGTGCAAGCAAGCCCTCACAGCTGTTTAATGGACTTCAGATCTGACCTGCCGCACCCCTTCAATGAACTGACAGACCTCTCTAGTTCAAAGAGGATAAGGGACAATTGGGCTGCAGTTATTAGGATCATCTGTTTTTCTGTTGTGCAGAGCCTAGAATCTTTGTTTTAAAGGGTGTTGGGAAAATATGAAGCAGGGGACTAATGCAAGGGCTAATACGAGGAGCAGGAGGGATGGGATATGGCCGTAGTAAGAGCTTCACACAGCAGCAGGTCAGAATAGCTGTGATTCTGCGCTGCTGAGTCACAGAGAAATTTGAAGTCGATCAAAATGATAGGTGCAAGAAAGATGAGGGAAAAAAAGTCGGCGAAATTTCAGATACAACAAATTCTGTTTATCCATGCCGTTCTTTTTCTTCAATCTTGAGTTCTACTTCTGTTCTCCAAAGGATGTCTGTTTTTAAAACACAGCTGAACAACTTGCTGATAGCAGAACAGTTAAACAGTTCTGTTTTGGTCCTGATAGTCTTACAGGCATGTGCCAAAAATCATTATTAAGAAAAATAGATGTATGTGTTGGTGCTAATGGTGCATGCTAAGTTCATGTCATCCAGGAGACAATGCAAAAGTCAGATTTTTTAGGAATCAGGTATTCAGGTAACCAAAATAATGATTTCTCCCAAATTTTGTGTGTCTCTATTTTGCATACTTGTTATGTACACACCCAAAGAGATGTGACCCAGCTGCTGTTCTATAGAAGCCTTGTTGAATGAACAAATAAAATAAAATTAGAAGTCTTGTTCTCATTTGTGAACAGTGCATAAAAGTAATTGATCACTAACATAACTAGGTGATAGTGGTTTTGGTCTCTAATATATTTTTAATACACTGATAAGTTCTGAGCGAAAGATGGGAAAATGAGTAAATTAGGATAAAAGCAGTTAATTTTCACAAACTCTTATTTTCACCAACTCCAGCCCAAGATCTTTACATAACCACAGTGTATTTTAATGACGACTGCTGATCACATTTTCTTTACACCCTGAACATTTTCGTGCAGAAGTAGCTGTGTGTTAGAAATGTGCAAATGTTAGGTTTGTGGTTCGAGGCTGCTTGAGAATTTGGCATATCTACATCCCCAGCTACCACATCATTTCACAACTGCATTTATATTCAGTCAATGGTGTTAACGTTGTAGCTCTTTTTTTTTTTTTTTCTTTCTGATAGTTCCTGTAATTTCTCTGAATGCTATTATAATAACTTCTCTATCACCTGCACCTTTTAATGATTCATAAATTCCTTGATTTCTATGAACAGCAAACTGTAATAGCGCGATGATCAGAACAGCATGCCAAGGTATAAGAGAAACTTCTGCTGCCTGACTACCTCCAGCTTTCCTTCATTGCCTGACTAAATTGTTCAAAATGAGGTTTCCACTACAATTTGAAACAAGGAACTCCTGAGTTCAACACGAATACCAGAGAAGGAGACCATGCTGAAAATTAAAAAGCAAAATAGACAATAACATGTAACAGATTTCAAATAGGGGACGTGAAAGAGCATGCACTGTAAAACAGGCATTAGTAGACGTACCATAATTTCTTTTTCCTCTTTCAGTCATTTGGTCCTTTTAACTACCAATTTCCCCTATCCACTGCCTACACACATGCACTGTGCACGTGTTCTGCCACTATTATACTTTCCAGTAACTTTTTCTGGGATGGTTAAACAGCTTCATTTGAAAACACGAAGGGGCTTCTGTGAAGCAGGCTGTGTGATAAATGCTGGATCGCTGTCATTCCTGTTTGTTTCCAACCTACCTAAGCTAAATGTATCCCTTAAAACTGTTGGCAGAAATCACGGATGCTACAGCCAGAAGTGTCTGCTTTGTTTCTTTCTTTCTTTTTTTCTTTTTTTTCCCCTCTAAGCTTTAAAGAAACCAGTTCATGTTTAGAATTAGGCACTCCGTGCTTTTCCAGAATCTGGTGATGTGCTCCATTTTATTGCATCTTGGGAGCAACTTAAAGCTTTGACTCTCTAGGCCATGTTATGTCCTATGTAATCAGTCTGCCTGAAAGGTGGTTTCCATCATAAAGCTCAGTGCTTCATGCTAATGTTGGTTGCTTTCTCATCGGATTGAATAGACATGGAGAAAAGACTCCTCACCTCTGAAGGGTAGGTATGAGGTAGCTTAATTTTATAGATAAGCTTGCGGTATGCTGTGATGGGATCTGCTGTGTAAAGAAGCAGAGGGCTATCAATGTGTTCCTTTCATAAGGTGTGAAGTCATTAAAAAATAAGCTTTCATTGACAAAAGGAGTGATTTTTCAGATGTGTGTAGTGCTGGCCTAACTCTGCATCCATTGCAGTCAATGGGAGTTCTACCATTATCAACAGAGTTAGGCCACTTTTGAATATCACATACTTCGTACTTTTTATTTAATTGTGCATATAGTTTTTTTTTTCCTTACTGAGGCAATTTATAGGAAACTTACTTATGTAAACATTAACAACCAAACAGGTATGAACTCCATCCTCACACACCTGCTTCGAAGTAATACTTCTAATAACACTGAATGACATCCTGCCTTGAGGCCAATGGCAGCTGTGACTGATGAGGGAAGAATGTGTAAATTAGACAGTAGGAAAAACACAATGGAGTTCAAGTGCAAAACACTCTATCTCCTCATTAGTATAAGTGAATTTATATAAATGGTCTTGGAGTTAGGTAATCTAACTGTTCTCTCAAGAGATGATTTTATAGATGGGCATTAGCTATTTCTAGATTAGGCATACAAGTGTTGTTTCACTCAGCTCACTTCTTTTTCTGAAGACATTTGATACCACCCTGCTCTGTAGAAGGGTCAGTCTTCTTTGAATGGTATTATGAAATCATTTAACCTTTTCTCTTTTATTCACGATATGTTTTCCTTTTAACTATCAGTTTCCCATTTTTTCACTCAGAGGGTGGTGAGGCACTGGAACAGGTTGCCCAAGGAGGTTATGGATGCCCCATCCCTGGAGGCATTCAAGGCCAGGCTGGGCAGCCTAGTTCTGGGCTTGAAACTAGATGAGCATTGTGGTCCTTTTCAACCCAGGCCATTCTATGATTGATTCTATGATTTATGAAGAAATCACTACATAATTCCACTTCTTATTACTGATACAGTAATAATATGATCTGTAATAACTAATATAATAACCATTTAATGTGAATTCCTTTTAAAACCAGCCACGACGCTGAAAAATTTGAAGTTAAATAATGTGCCTAGTTTAGAAGAGTATCCTATTGCAACTAGTTTGTGATACATGTCAAATCAGTGTGTATTAATTAAATGAAAAATTATACTTCTCTAATCTACTGCAATATTCAGGTACTTTGGAGAATTGTAGTTAAAAATGACCACTTGGCCTGGTTTTCCATGGTGTTTTACATGAAATGTACTGCCTCAGAACTCGTGCAGTTAGTATTGTTGTGATTTAAAATTGTGTGAGCTGTAAACAAAATTTGGAGGTGATATGCTGCTATCTAGAGTAATCAAGATTTTTAAAGTCCAGAGAGGAATTTTAGAAGCATCTGCTAAGGTGAAGTAAATTAACAGGATATTGAGAGAGATGGAAACACATATTATAAGGCTATATTTTTTTTTCCATTAAATTCATTTCCAGATTCTGTAGTTTGCTTTTGCTCCTTATGGAGATGTCTGTGTCGTTGTGGACAGATCGATGGAAAATGCTCCCTGATAGGTTTGCCATTGAATCTCATCCAGCTGCCATTTAAGTCGGTGTCAATACTGCTCCTGATTTCAGTGGGCAATCAGCAGGCTCTTAGCGGGATGGGATGAATATTACCAAAACACCATGCCAACAGCTCTGGCCTGTGTGGAATTTTCTGATCAATTTTGATCATCCCTTAAGATGCACTAAGAAGGAATGTTCATGTTAGAATTGCTAGGAATATTGAAAGATCTTTGAATTAGGGATAACCAAAGGAAAAAAGGAAGTAATTTCAGCAGACAAGGAAAGGAAAAGAGCACTTAGTGGCTTGAAATAGTTGAAGGATAGAGAGTAATAAGTTTGGGACATTCCTGTTCAATCCTTTTTAGCATATCACCCCAGTAGTAATAGAATCTAGAAAAGAGCAGAGTTCAAATAAAATGAAATCTTAAAATAAAATGAAAGTGCAAAGTGTTTCTGACTCTCACCTTGCAGGGAGTCTACATAAATGTAGACTTCAGGCTTTTGAAGAGTACGTAGCCATTTCCAAAGCAAAATCAAACAAATAAGGTCAGCCACTTGTCATAGTTACTGTCTTGATTACTTCTTAAGAGATATGATTTTTTTTTTCCTTCAACTGAAAATTCTGTAACTCTATAAAGTAAGCAACAATCTGACTTAAAGGTGCATTATCCATCGACTTGTGTAAGGTTTGAGCCGATTCCCAAGGTGCTCAAGTGTGCCAGCATGTTCTTATATTGCCCTGTATTGCAGTGATAGAGAAAAATTTCTTCTGACATCATTTGCAGTTTGCAGCAAGTTTACATTTTTTTTTTTTTCCCCATTCTTAATTCTTCTGATGCCCAGAGCTCTTGCTTCTCACCTCTTTCTCTTGTGAAAAACAGAAATAATTCATTTGAAATTAATGGAGTGCAGCAGTGTGCGAGTCTGGAGCTTTATGCTTTTCAAGGGTAGAGTCCCTTTGCTTGTGCTTGTTCTTTGCTGCTGGCTTTATTAGCATATATTTGTCTACACTGAACTAATGTCTTGTCTTCTACTCTGCCAGGCTTTTAGTCTGTCTGAATGTGCTTCAGTCATTCTGAGTTTTGTCCTGTTTCTTTTCATTGACTAACCCACCGGTTTTTCTATCTCTAATGTATCATGTCGTCGTACTGATTGTTCCTACACTTCCTGACCTTGTAGATTAGCTTTTTATGTGTTAATCTATCAGATGCTTTTCTAAAGAGTGTGGAATATATTCTTGTACTTTCTACTGTGATCGATAATTCCTAATTCTTCTTAAAAAAAGGGCATTTTTTAGGCATGATGTCCCTTTGGTGAGCTGTGCCAGTGATTTCTCTTTCAGCTATACAAACTCTTAATAGCACTGTTTCCTGAAATAGTAGTGTTTCGAGAGTATGACACAGATGTGAAGTCAGGGCTTTCTATTGTCCCAGATAGCAGTTATCACCAACCTCTCTTCAGTCCAGCTCATATTTCCGAACAGGTTTTACGTATATCTGCTAATGATCCCTCTATCTCTTCTGACATATCCTTCTGAGCTCTGAATTAATTCTATTCTTGGAGCTACGTCAACCTTCAGAGTTTCTAATTTCTTGTGTTACTGATTTTCTTTGGTGTTTATTCTTCCTCCCCTAGGAAATTTATGTCTGATGCTGTGATCGGTCCTAGCCTTGTTTTGTGGACAGTAAAAACAAGAGTTTGTTTTAAGCAGTCTCTCCTTTCTGTTAGTAAACTGCTATTTGCCATTTCATAGATGTGCTTCTGTTTCTCTCAGTGACCTTATTCTCCTTACTTGCTTGAAAAGAAAAAAAAAAATCTTTATTTGCAATTTCCTCACTTTAGGTGAACTTTTCCTTTCATTTTTCCCCTTTCTTTCCTTATCGGAACGTTACAGTCTTTTAACATCACACCAGAATCTTTCCAGTTGTTTTCTCTGTCTATGTTTTTCTCTGTTAAATATGCTTTTTTTCCTTAAATTAATTTTCTTGCCATTTCCCTTTCGCCTGCAATATATATATATATATATATATATATTTAACACACAACGTTCTCATGCTAGACAGCGCACATAACCTTCAGGCACGTAATAATTGACTTTCTGTACTTTCCATTTTCTCGGTCCTTTTCCCCCAGTGCTGTTTTCCATTCAGTCTCACCCACTGTTTCCGTAATTCTCTTTGCTGAATTCAGAGTTGTGATTTTTTTCCCGTGGATGTATTTTTGTTGCATTGTCATCTTAATTAAAACCGTAACTAGATTGTAACTACTGCTGAATTGATTCCAATTACGTCCACTTCTGTTCACATTCTAGGTGAAGCAATAATTCCTGCTCTCATTCTTTTATATGTTGTTTCAAGAGACAATCCAGACTATAAAACACGCTTAAAAGCAGTTATAAAAGCCTGTTTGATGAGCCAGGTTTTAACCTGTGGCGCAGTATTTATCTGAGGACAAGGCACGACACAGAAGCACAGATGCAGGCTACCAAAGGTGACACAGCACGAGTGCTCAGGTTCCAGCCCTTCTCCTTTGTGTCCTGGCGATGCCGTGCTGCCAGCTGGCCTGGGATGGGGCTCTCTGGCAATGCAGTGCACCTCAAGTCTTCAGAGGGTACATATCCTTCCAAAAGCAGTGGCAGAGGCAAAGGGATGCCCACGTATCCCTTTGAAAGTGTGGGACATCCTTACAGTACCACTAATTGCTTTTAGCTGTCTTAGCTATGAAACAGTGCTTTGTAGAGTAGTTCATAGAAATCTGAAGTTGTATTTTAACAATAGGTCTCCAGCCTTGCTGACAGAAAAAGTAATTTATTTTGCGGTCTCTTCACATATAATATAACACAATCACATATAGTAGATTCTGTCCTCAGCTTGCTATACAGTGTTAATGACTGGCACTTAAATACTTTACAAATTGAATTGCGCTTGTATGAGAAACTGGATTGATAAAATAAATTATATATCTTACAGGTTTAGGTTTTGGTTCTGCAATTGTAGCTCTTACAAATTACCTAAACCCCTTTTTATATTGCGTTTCACGTGGCTGTATTTTACAACTACTCTAATAAAAAATTCTATACAAAAATAGTTTGATATTAATAGTAATCATTAACAACTTGATAGATTCTTGTTAAGTATATTTGCAATACATTTAATCTTATTAAACTCAGTTCCAAGTTGTTTCTTCCAGATATTATAGGTTTTTATGAAGCTAGCAGTATAAAGAAGAGATTTCAACCATTTTTGGCCAAGAATTAGGTTTAGCTTAATGGATCAATTCTTTTCTTATTAAACTGAGTCTGACCAGTGCCAAGTAATACATTCAGCATTGATCTTTGTCTCACCCTGCTGTAGCGTGCGTTCTCTTTATGTACATGAAAAATAAGGTGCCAAGAATGAAAACAATGCCTGTATAATACAAATATAGAATTTTTCAGACTTCCATTCTGCTTATCCTTTCAGTTTGTTATTAATGTCTTGTTCAATGATTTCTGAAATGTATTTTTTAAAAGAACTTTTCTTTCCATAAAGCATATTTCTCCTTTTCTGTAATTAACAAAAACCAAAATGAATAATAATAAAAGAAATTCATAGTCTACTGACACACATGAAAGTTCCCTTAGGGATATCTTGTTCATTTTTAGAAGGCTTTTATGCATCTAGTCAATTTTATGTGTTTGATGGTTTTGTACGTGGTTTACACAGGGAAGTTTAAATTCTCAATGAAGGGACCCTCCTTAACCCAAAGCAGTGCTGTCCTTGGCCGTCTTTATAGAAATCATTTGATGTAATCTGAATACTGCAAATGGCATGAAACAAGGAATACATTACATGATAGTCCAGAGAATGGGAGAAGTTGAGGTAATGTTGGTGTTTCTGCTGAAGCCCATTTTTATGCACTTTACAGTGAAGAGAGAATGCCTTCCCAAAACCTGAAATTTCAGATAAAGCATGGATGGGAATTTCATGAGAACTTTGCCTTTTTGTTTAAAAAAAAAAAAGTGTTTCTTACACTGAGATCCCATTCAGAGTTAGTTTATATTTATCAACACTCCTCAGGTTTTGTTTGCACTGTGTGCCTTTTGTAGTCTGCTAATTGTGTGCAGTGGCCAGACTTGAAGTGAAGGTGTGAGTGTTTGCAATGGCATACCAAAGTTAATTGTTGTATTATATCCAGAATTGCTCTTACAGAGCTGTGATTGCAAATAGTAGTGAAATAAAAGGATAGAAATGTGTGCACAAGAATGCCAATTCAGTATTTGCACATTCCATCTTCTACTCATATTTTAAATGATTTATACACGACGTCTTAAAAAAATGAAATAGTTCTACAGCAGTCTAAGTATGCCAAAGCGATTATTGGACAAATCCTGAACAAATTACTGATCATAAAAATTTATTTGGAAATGAGGATGTTGGGCCTTTTTTTGCATTTGTGTTTAAAATCGTGGTATTTGAAGGAATGAAGCTAAGCTACACTGTGTGCTTGGTTGCCATTTATATCCAGGATATGTTATAGATATTAGATATGGAATCTAAGACTTTCTGTGACAAAATCAGACTTTTGCCTTTCGAATTAAAGATGCGCTGCTTCGTGAACTTGAAGCTCCAAAGCAAAATAATTGCAGTGCTTAGAGGGATCAGACATTCCATCCTGTAGAGGGCAATGGTACACACTGATGCAGAGTTAGACCAAACCCCATAAGTAACTGAGACCTGTAAAACTTTCCAAAGTCTTTAATATGACATAGTCCTGGTTATGAACTTGTGTGCTTGCTCTCATACAGCATCCTCTGTGCTCTTTTAAAAGAACAGTGTCTTCATGTCTAAGCACCATGTAGTTCTATGTCAATAAACTCTTGTGTCTTTTTCTCACTAGCCATTCTAACCTGTACATCTCTGTTTTTTAGCATGGATATGGTATGGAGGCAGCATTATTATCTATGGTAGCTGGTCTCTAGATCAGTACTGGTAAAGTATCCAGGAAGGTTTTGTTGATTTGCTTGAGAAGGCTTGTTGAGGTGCATAGGGAGGTCCTTTGGTGGGTCAGTTTCTTTTTCTCTGAGTGATGAATTTTCTTCCTAGGAGGGTAAAACAAGACAGCCTGACAATTTGGCTAATAAATAGATGCCCACCACTCAAATTTGCGTATTCTTATTCAATTCAAGTCTGTCTGATTGCTCAAGCTTCGCACTCACAGGGATGTGAGTGAGGGCAAGGTAGCCATATTTTATCCCAGCTATAGTGCAGTCTGTTCTTGCAAACTCTCTTTCATACATCAAAATGACAGCTTTGCCTTCATTGCAGGTAAACATCTGCTTGCATTTTGCCAACGGAGTTCACATTTTCAGCTGCTTTGAACCAGTTGCTGTTGGCATAGCCTGGGCTACCCAAAGAATGCTCTTCCAAGTGCTGGGGGACTTTTTATTTCTTTAGATTTGCTTCTGATTCTTTTCAGATTGTGCAGAAGTAGCACAGTTTCAGGCAGACTGCATGTCCTGGGATTTCCCATTGACTTTGCATTTTTCATTTATTTCAGCTCATCATTGTTTCAGTTTTCCTCACTCCTGTTTTAAACAAGTCTCTCCTCATTGCTGTTCCCAGAAATACGTTTTCTAGAGGCAAAGACTCTCTGCTCTCTCTCTGATAAAGACCTTGTCACTAGAGTTCCTGTTAGGGTGCTCGGAGGGCTGTCTGTACGTCTGTCATTTTGTTGTCTTGTAGCATATTTCTAGAAAAATTTGAAAACTAAATATACAGAAATAGGACAGAGAGGATGATTTCACCATGTTCACTGAATGCAATGTAATGAAGTATATGGTGTTAGTAAATAAAGACATCCTTTCTTTTTTTGGGATGTGTATATGTCCATAAATCCTATTTAGCAACATAGCCTTCAACTGGTTTGTAGAAAATTAGCATGTGTTTTTTGGCTGTCAGAAAGAGACCAGGGATTGTATCTTCTTGCATTGCAAATGTAATTTCCTTACTCTAGCCAGTGAGTGCTTGCAATACTTTTTGCAGTGTTTCTCCTCAACTGGTTAATCTACCCGAAACAACAAGTCTACCAACAGGAAAAAAAGAAAAAAAGAAAAAAAATCAAAAACACAAAGCTTGAAAATCCTCATATTAATAGAAGACAGGAGAAAAAGGGAGTTGGTCAATTAATAAATTAATAAATAATAATTAGCTTAGGAGACCCCAGCGTTGGGCCTGGAAGATCCTAACCTGACTGCCACGTGATGTTTCCAGGATAGAAACTTCCAAGGTCTCCTGTAAGTCAGAAGCAAACTGCAGCAACTGTGTTTTGCCATCTCCACCATTAGCTCTGGGTTACACACGTGTAGTTTGAAAGTAAGAAGACAAAAAACTATTGTTTTGAATAATTAAACCTTGAGGGTGTTTCTATTTCTGTGCTCTTTAACCTCATCTGTCTGCACTGCAGTATCTTCCTAATGTTTTATGTTCATGTGTGACTGTAGAACAGCATTATTTTGTTCTGCAATATGGAAGTTGTAGGCATTTCAGCAGGAATTTGATGCAAAAATCTGGGACTGCGTCAGATTTAAATGGCTTTGCTTCTAAAACAGCTACTGTCTGCCTTCAAACAAATATACAATGTGATGCTGTGATTCAAAATCTACAAATCTGTTGAAAGAGGATACATTTCAAGCGTGTAGTGATAGTGCCTTAAGAACAGGTAAAAGTCTAACCAAGATTTCACAAATTCCTAGGTATTGTTAAGGATCTTCCATTTGCTGCTATGCAGAACTTCAATGTTTTTCTGCTTTGCCTTATCTAAGGCTTTCTTTTTTAAATACAATCAGTCTATCAAGCTCATAGTACATATGGCTTAAAACTGAAAATTGTATTTAGATACAAAATTTTATGCAAATGAATGAACTGCTAGAAACCAATAACGTTTTTGTGTGTAAACAACAAAAACAACCTTTTTTCACTGACTCCTTTATTTCTTAACCAAACATTCAACTTGCCCTGATAACATATTTCTTTTTTTTTTTTCCTGTTCTTGTGTACATCTAATAGGAAAGAATATATGATTAAATCAACAAATGTCTAATCCACGTGGCAGTACTGTAGTGCTGCTGGTTACAGAGAGTTTTCAGCCTTAACAATGAAAGGAGTCTTTCTGTCTTTTTAGTGTGCTCTCACTGCTACCAGAAATGTCTATCCCAAACACTTAGACTCTTCTTTCTTGCTTATATTTATAGATGTCTGTACTCACATATGCATACGTTAGTACATACCAACTCTATGTCTGTTCTGAGCTGTGGTCATGTTCTAGTTACTGTGGCACAATCACATCTCCTAACTTGCTTATGGACACTCAACCAACTTTAAACAAAGAGGTTTTCATCCTCAGAAGAAGCAGTGGTGCAAATATCTGGGGAATATCACAGCATCTTTTGTGATGAGCTGGGGAGAAAGCCCGGTGGGTTTGAAAACATTGCTTTTGAGGCTTCATCAGCAAATTAACCTGCTCATTATGGTGAGGTATACTGTACCTGGTCCTTCAAGAAAAAAAATTAATATCGTACTCACTGCAACTGAAGGGAGTTCCATCTGACAGAGGAATTTAGGCCAGCCAGAATTTAAAATCACTGCAGATTCCAAGGCTGGATTTTTTCATATAAATGTTTAAATGAAATTTCCACATTGAACACTTTAAAAGTAAATTCAGAGTAATATTTTTCACTAGTTATTGTTATTTGAGAAAGACAGCGATTTTTAAGAAACCTGAATTTTGAAAGAGAAGTGTGAATAAATAGTTATCCCCAAACTAATGCTTTGTTATTGGTGTTTTGTGGGTTTTGATTTTCTTGTAGCACCATCATTGTGTAAATTCAGAAAAATGTGGATTTTGCCCTAATAGGTACAGAGCAAGAAAATAAGAATATGGTTATTCATACTGTTCCACTTCCAGGCACCAGACTCCTGGCCAGGCTCAGGAGTATTTCTGTGAGCCCTGCTGGCAGCTTGCTGCACATCCCTGCTGTGCTGGAGATTTTACTCAAAATTACTCAATAATAGGAACAATGCAAGTAATGAACATTGCAGCTTGTTGTGTAGCTCTTCTTTTTATCTGGGTTTCTCTCAGTCTGTCGACAGGCTCGGAGACTGTCCCTTGACCTGTCTAAAATACAATTAATTTTTAAAATATCACAGGGTTAGTTGAGCGAATCCTGAGCTCAGATTGGTAGGAAATTAATTATTAGTCACAAGGGGACAGCTTCTCTTCCTACTCTGCTACATAGGTATGTAAAAGGAACAAAGGAAAGATCACTGTTACCTTGAATTGATGGTTTAACTGATTGTGATCAATTCTGAGGTGCTTACTGCTTATGTGAGTGCTCTTTAGGGTGACTTCATTATCTGAACATATGTACTAGATTACAGCAAAAGGTTATGCCTGAAATCAGTGTCAGGATCAAGTGTACACATACGAGAAGCTCAGTACATTAAGAAATAGATGTGAATAATTCCTGGACCTGAAGGAAAACGTAAGATACTGCAGAAATAATAACTGCAGAGTGGTTGATGTGTGTCAAGGTAACTGTAGGAATGAAGCTCGAGTGTTGTGTGTCATAATCAGCATGCTATGTGTAAATGTAAATTATCCACTGTATGCTCTTGTGCAGCCTTACCCACTTTCTCCTTATACATCAAGGTGTTTTTAACAAGTTTTGTTAGCAGTTCAGGAGGCCAGACCCCACACTGCCAGTCCGAAGGCCCCCAGTCTGTGCAACGGGGCGATGGGAATTGAGAGAGAGCTTACATCTTTGGTCCGTTCAGCTCCTTGCTTCCCTCCTGAGAGCCATTAAAAGTGTTGTCAGGTGTGGTGATGATGATAAATAATAATGGCAAACATACATTAGGAATTGGACCTAGAACTACCAAATCCAGTTTGTATAGACTAACAAATGGCCATTAGGCATTAATGACCTATGTTTGATCCCGCAAAACCACTTCCATTTTGAGATGCCAAGGATAATAAATAAGACTGCAGAAGGCTTCTGAAAGTCAATAAGATTGAACTTCATTATGTCAATAAGGAGGGAAATGTTTAGCCTTCACAAAAAATACCACATTGTCTGTGTTGGATGTCTAGTTCAAGTGTGCTTTCTACACAAGAAGACATTTAAGTGGACACAGGAAGGCATCTCAGGTACCTGGGCTTAATAAATCCAGAATAGCTGGTGTTGGTGCAGGTGGTGAGTAACTGGAGTGTACCTTGGAACACCGAGGCACTTGGGGCCAACCTTACCAAGCTGCTGCACTTGTGCTTTTCTCAGTAAGCAGTGAAGCATGTTGTGTAAAGCCAATGGGGCTTTATCTGTGAACGTGGGTGTTGTATCCTACCCATTTCAGGGAAAAAAGAGTGATTTTTTCCCAGAAACAAACACATGATTTCTGCTTAATTTCCATAGTTAAATGAGTTTGGAGAGTAATTTCATGCTGTGTTTGCAAAACCAGCATGTATGATCAAATGCATAGGCTTGCAAAGAGATCATGCTTGTGAGCTTACCGTACAAATAGAGGGTGATTACATGCCTCCTTCCTTTGTCTAGCATTTAAATACAAGAAAATATACAAAATAGTACAAGTAGAGAAAACAGAATGTATTTTTCTTTAGAAGCACAGAGGGCACGGTGTCCTGTCCTAACTATGCTGGACACACACAACCCATCCACGTGAGTCTGAACACCTGAAGGTGTTCTGCATGTGGAAGGCAGAAAACCTAACACTGAGTGACTTTAACAGCAGAATATTGAGCACAATCCTTAGACAAAGTGCCAGAGTCCATGTGGATGATGTTGCCTGTGCTTTTCTTACTTCCCCATGGTTTCACGTAGCATCGCTGGCTTTTTGGAACATGCAAATGTTTACATGTATGTGTATGCAGTATGTCATATGTGAAGGATTTGCTCTTGAAGGCACTTGAGAGACTTTAGGTGCTGAAAGAAAACGTGACTTGCTGCACACCTTATTTTGAATGCAGCAACAAAATGGGTATTATTTCGTATTGGTCAGGCGAGGCATACCACACTTAGAATGGCACAAGCCCTTCTCACAGAGGCTGACCATTGGAGAGCCATAACCCTTCTGTGGGGCCATCTGCATTCCTGATGGTCAGTGGCCCTGAAGAACATAAATTATTATAAGATGCATCTCCTTTTAACTTTTTATACGACCAGTTGTTACAGAGGAGATTTTTAATAGACAAACAGTACGTGTTTAGTAAACATTTTAGTCTTTTCCCTATTTACCCTATTTAAAAACCAAAAGATAAATGAACAATTTGTTAATTCAAAAAACTGCTTATAACGTGAACATTTAAACAACTATATAACTGCGAGCACACCATTAAAAGAAGTTCAACAATTTAAAAACAATTACAAATCACTTAAAATAGTCATCTAATGTATTCTTAAAGGCAAATACAGATTGTATATTTTTCAAATGGATGGAAAAACTATTCCAACCACTTGGTGTCTGAGAAGGAAATGACTGATTGCTTTTCTGGTATTAAACTAGGGGACTGCAAACATTAAAAAAATCACTAGACCTTGAATTATATCAAAATATAATTGGAATAAAATAATTCAGGAGATAATTCAGTCTTGCTACTAATGTCGTTTACACAGATAGCAAAGCTAATATTTTTTCCTTTGTTGTAGACTTAGCCAGGTTAACTCTGTGGGTGCCAGCCTGACCCTCTCCACTACGGGTGGTTTGTAATTACAGGTCAGCTTCTGGTTGGAATTTTTTCCCCATAACATATACTGCATTCCTGTAAGTCTGTGCTGTGACATTCAGAAGAATAATGCCTATCCTACAACACTCAGAAGGAAACGTTCTAACGTTCTGAGGGATTTAAAGATCTAAATAAACACATGGTATGAGTTTCCAAAGCACCAAAGAAACTGCAGTTGCTAAAATACCTTTGAAAACCCAGTATTTATTAATTGGAGTAATTCTGAATCATTCCTTTAAGGTAATGGAGGTGTTTTATGGAGAAATTCTGAAGCAAATAAGGGTGACAGTTATCCCTGCAGATTATATATTATTCTGGATATACACTTTACTTTTTGAGCACTGTTTCTGTATTCGGCTTTCTATATCTATATCTAAGCTTTGCCATGATCAAATCTGATTAATATCTGGCCTAGTAATAGAAAAAACTAAAGGAAGCTTAGAAAGGAAAAATAACTACCACTCTTTTCAAATGTGACTCATCATTCAGTCTTTGTGCTGATTTGACCTGGGAAGGCTTACATTTCAGAGTGTGCTAAGCTATGTGCACAGCTGCTCTTGGAAATACACATCCCTTCGAGGAGCCCCAGGTCAGGAACATGAACTGTGATGGCTAGTTGCTTTTGAAAGCTGGCTAGCATATAAAAAACTTCCAGTCAGCAATTTTCCATGCCTGAAGTGTAAGCAGATGAATAGAAGTTGTTGTAAGCTTGAACTTAGAACCCTGGTCCTAGCTGAGGTCACTTGGAGATCAGTGAAGGCATATTGATGTCATAGGAGGCCAATGTTTGAAACCAACATGTATGTGCTGTATGCTAGCATCATATAGGCCCAAACCCGGCCAATGTTTGAAACCAACATGTATGTGCTGTATGCTAGCATCATATAGGCCCAAACCCGGCCAATGTTTGAAACCAACATGTATGTGCTGTATGCTAGCATCATATAGGCCCAAACCCAGCCAACAGTATGCTGTTCTCACTCAGATAATAATTACCATTGGTTATGGTGGTGTCTGCTGCAAGATTTGTTCTTCTGTCACTGGTTGTAGATGGGACTCGAGGCCTGCTGTTATCGCAGTGAAACTTGCAATATTCAGAAGGAGAAGCATTGTGCTTCCAACTTCTTTTCACTTCAAGAAACATTCCAAGAAAAGTTCGAAGGTAGAGAGCCATGCAAGCTAAGGTGCGGCTTACAGACAGGAGCTTAGAGCTGTGCAGTCAAGCCATCAGTAGTTGAACAGAGCAGTTTGTGGCATACAAAACACAGCATGTAGATACTGCACCTTCTAGCCCACAGTTCTGAATAACAGAGCTGTTGTTTTCTTGAGTCTGTCTCATGACAGCAGCCACAAAGGACACTATGAACTGGCACACCAAGTTGTCATTCTGCCTTTGTGTGAGAAAGAGAAGGGCTTGGGGACTCTAGGAATTCAGTCAGAAGCAGAAACCCTTTTCTGATATGGGGGACGTGTTGTAGATAACATGGCTTGTCCGTCTGGCACAGTATTTAGTAGCTCACATTAAGTTTGGTGGTACCATTTATTTTTTTGCCCCTTAAAGCACGTGCCATGACTTCAAATGTTTGTCTACAGCAACTTCAATTTACTTATGATTTTGGCAATCTCAAGCTCCCCAGCAAAATTCTTCTCCCTCCTTAAAAATACTCCTGTAATATGGAGAAAGCCTTGGTAACATAAAGCCATTAAGGCTCCCAGATCAGAAAGCAAAGAAGAACCTGTTATTTATTTGCCATTTTTTAAAGGGGCTCCAGTGAAGAGGTGAAGATGTGGTGAATTAAAACCCGAATTTTGCATATTTAGCCCAGAAAAAAAAAAAACAAAAACAAGAGAGTTAAATGAGGTGTCTTCTGCAGTGTCCCCTATGAGTAAGGTTGCACTAACTCTGTTCTCTCAAGTAGAGATGATGTGGTCGCAGCATGGAAAAAGGAATGTCAGCTCCAAAATCCAAGGCCCTGCATATCTGAAAGCATATCCCCATGTTTAAATGGAGCGTGGTTTATTCAAAATTAGGATTAAAAAACAGTGACAACCCAGCTGACATTTGGAAGTAGCTTTTCTTGGCTTGTTTAGACATTGTGTTCGCTCCTTGTAGATTAGTGGTACAGAGCATGCTTAAACTGGCTAATTAATTTCAAAAGCAGCGTAAAATTGACTAGCAGGTAATTTAATCTAAAAATAATTACAACTATTGAAATTATTACATTTTTGTTTAATTAATATTAGTTAATATTGTAATTTTCAAAGTCTAAATTATGCTGATTAAAGATTTCTCTCATAAATACCAATAAAATTAATTACAAATTAATTAAATTTGCTAAAAGATTCTCGTAATGGACTTCCAGCTATTCTTGATTTTTGCAATAAATAAACAGAAGTATTATTAAGTGGTGTATCTTCCTGGGGGAGATATTTAAACATGATATGCATATATTGCAAATGGAGAGATTTCCCATGAAAATAGACATGCTTAGCAGCAAAAGGCTTTTTTTTTTTTTTTCTTCTAGTGAAAAGGAAAAAAAGTGCTCAAAAGCAGTGCTTTGATTTTATTGTTCGACAAAGCAAAATGATTTCCATTCTGTTCCATCTGCGATTCCAGGATGATTTGTTGACATGTGGCACTTGTGCATGCTTTCAGTTGCTGTGTCTTAACATCATAAGGGCCATTTTAATAAAAAAAGGCACTTTTCTACCATTAGGTAAAATAAAATCCCATTTTTTTTCTGGAAGTGATAGGACTCGCAATGGTTATGCGTGACATTTCTTGTGTTTTGAGGACTGATACCCACGTTTTCCAAACCACATGGTCACTGTAGCAGTCAGGAGAGCGCTTTCTACCAGCTCTAGGTTTTGTTAGAACAGAAATGGTGGACCAGGTTTGAGAATCTGCATACTTCCATCCCATTAAGAATTTAGCAGGCTTGGAGGTGTCTCTTTTTTCCTTGGGTAGAGATAAAAGTGTAACGTTTAATTACAAAAGTGCACAAATCTGGTACATTTTTGCATCTTAAAAGACTTTTAAAAGGAATGTATATACTGTCAACTCAGTGCTATAGATGGAGGTAAAAAAAAAAAAAAAAAAAAAAAGGTATCTACTCCTGACAGAGGTGAAAAACTGAAGAAAACAGGACTTCCATCTGGTGGAATTTCTCATTTTGATAGCTGCTTCCATCTCAAATCACATAAAAGCTACCAACTATCAGAACATTTAAGAGTGAACATCTACAAGTTAAATTATTATAAATAAGTTATTGTTAAGAACCCAGCAGTCTGTTTTAAGAAACAAACTGGCTTGCTTGTAGGTCAGTTTCCAAGAGTTCAGTGTTGGACTCAGTTACATGTCATTTAGTGAGGAGTTGTTTAAAAAGTTATTTTGAAGTAGTTCACTGAATGAGAATATTTCCTTTGTTGCCATACTGGCCCCAAACAGTAGTTAGAACATTGAAAATCCCTTGAGTTTTGTAGAATTTTTTTAATATTTATTTAATTTTGGATAGATTGCCAGTGAGTTGGAAATTCCTACTGTTAGTTTCCCACTGAAGTTAGTGATGGGGTCATTGCAGTGTGGGCTAGCTTAAGTTTCATTTTCATTTCCTTAACTGGACTTGATCGTATGGCCTCAGCACTCTCAAGAACACACTTAAGAAATGAAATTTAAAACAAAGTGTTGTCTGTTTAATTTTGATTATGGTCTCCATTTTATCTAAAATACTTTTAATTGTACCATTTCTGGGGAGCTAATGAGGGAAAAAACTTGTTTCTGAAAAATTGAATCACAGCTGTAGTAGTAGATAAGGCTGACATTCAGTTCTTAGAAAGAAGCAATCAATGTTGAATGTATCAGGTGAGTTCATTTCTCTTGCTCTGCTTTAATAGCTTATAAAGAAGATTGATTAAGTTCTTGTCTGATAGATCAATAATGGAATGAAACTGAGCTTTCCCTCCTTCAAGCACAAGTTTGTCATATGCTGGGGAATGTTGAAACTGAAGAGAAACTGCTATAACTTGAAAAAAATTCCAAACCCTGGAATTCTAATGAGCTCCTTCATACCCTATTGCTTACACAGCAAATAAAACAAAAGCTGTGTGATTCAGACGATGTGACCATCTATCTTGGATTCTTTTTCCATACCACTTGCTTAAGTTTTTCATGTCTTTACACCTTGTATGGTGATTTAGACTGGAGCAAAGTAAGTACAATTTTATAGCTTCAGAAAACAATGACTTTTGAGTTTGTATCTGTGATAATGCAAGCTTAAGGAGAGCCGGCCTCTTAGATTTCAACCAAGCATAATATTGGATGCTCTTTCTAGTCTTTGGAAACTGTAGATAATATAAACTTAGGGGTGGGAGGATGGGTGTGTGTGTGTAAGAGCAAATTTCTAATGTCCTAACTTATTTAGTGTGGGAACAGCAAGAAAGTATCCCATGTGTGTAGCTGGTCAAACCTTTATGCCAATATTTGAACCAGACCGATTTTTTGTTTTGTTTTCTTTTCTTCTACAGTTTTCTTTTTCTTATTGCAGTTTTTAACTCCTTCTTGCAGTGCATTCGAACGTTCCAAAGAAACAAAATTTGTGTAATATAGAACAATATAAGGATGAAGGTAGGCAGGAACTGTAGCATCTGTGACACAGTGGAAGCGTACAGAAGGAGCATAACAGTGGTATTTTATTTCCACATACAAGCATTTAAATATCATATCGTTCATTGTACCCCATGTTCTTTGTTTACTTTTTTTCGCTGCCTTTTATGTTTGTGCCAGACACCTAAAAAGATTCTGGAGGTCCAGAGATGTGAGCTGTCTTTACAAAGGAGACATTTTTCTGTAGCACAGCGTAAGTGAAAGAGAGTTTCAGCATTTATCTCATTTAAATAACAGAGAAGCCCAGGTATTGCTTGTGTATGATAAAAGATAGTCAACACGTAGTGTGGAGGCATTCAGGATGCTAATTATCTGTAGACAGGGCTAACTCTACAATGTTACAGGAGTAGCTGCACGGTTCTCTTGTTTACATATGTATATGTACTCATTCTCTTTCAAGCACAGATATTTTAAAAACTTTGTACTCAATACAAACTCTAGAGATGAATGCTGACAGAAGCATTGCGTTGCCTGTAGATTCCTGATGCAGTTACTAGAGTATGTATGCAGCTTGAATCTTACTGATTTATTATTGATTTTTGTTAATAGTAAAATTTGTTGATACGATGTGACAGACTGCTTGTATCAGCTATTTCAATTACATCTCTAAAGAACTGATTGTATAGACTGTCAACTTCTGCCTTTTCAAATTCACTTTCACACCCGATGTCTTGAGCGTTCATCTGCATCACAGAACTTTGGCCCAGGCTTTTTCCAGCCTTACAGTGATGTGCAGACATGGAAAGAGGAAGGAAACATGCTAAGGGGAGTCCTGGCAGAGATTGGGCATAACCAGAGGGTCTGCTTGCACAGGGCCCACTTCATCCACTGTATTTCTCAACTTACAGTTTTCTTTAATGGAAGCAAGAAAAGGGCCTGTAGCTGAATGCTTGAATGCTTTGGACTGAGAATCCCACAAAGGTACCATGTACTGGGAACTTCCTTTCATTAAACCCTTCATATTTGCAATATGTTCATGCTTGATATGCTTAGAAAACGTTACGCAGTACTTAAAAACTCAGGTATTTGTAAATGACTTTCTAACTCTAATAGAATTACTGGCAGTTGCTTTTTCCTAAACTTGTATTGCAAAACAAATTTATCTACCTGTGTTAAAGACAACTAACTTCATCTTCTGTTGTTCAGGTACTTAATATGAAGAAGAGGACTGTTTATATGTGCTTTGGTTGAATGTTGTTTTTAAAGTTAAAACTGGGATGCTGTTAGATAAACTTAGTATATTTTTAATGTTCCAAAAGTGATGCCCGATTGAGGATCTTTACAGAAGCTTATTTTTAGAGATATTCTGCATGACCAAGAAGAGATGCAACAGTCAGAAAGATCATTAGGAGAATAAGAACAAGGCTGGTCATATTTGATCTGTGGGTTTTCTGTCATGGATTTGAATTTATATGTGACTGGATTCTTAAAAAGATGGTAAAGACAATTGGTAAAATTCATTCTTTCGTAATCATGAGAAAAAAACCACTGCGTCTTACACGCTTCCAAACCAGAATATACCAATGCATACTGTATTACTTTCATTATCATAGCTTGCTCTTGTTGGAAGTTGCTTTTTTTTTTTTTTTTTCCTGAGGGAAAATCAAATTAGGCTTTGTATTTCAACCAAGTATTTGAACACAGTAAGAATAACACCTGTTTCACAGAAATGCAATTTTCAAAGTTATTTGCATTTTCACCAATCAAACTTGGTTTCAGGGGGGGAAAAAAAAAAAAAGACACTTAATTGTATTTTTCATCTTCTGTGCTTTTGGTTGCCTACAAGGCTGCATAAAAACATGAAGAAAATCTCTCTGTAGGGCAGCGTATGGTGTGAGATTCTTAAGGCTATGGTTTTCCTCTTTGAAGTGATGGAGATGTGACTAAACTGTGACATGGGTGCATTGGACCTGACTTACTCTACTCCCAACAGGAGCCCTTAACAGAAACCTATAGTTTGCCAGCTCCTATCTGTCAGAGACTTTTAGGCTCCTCATCATGATAAACTTAAGTTGAAACACTTCAAAATGTGTTTTCAATTGGGTGAGACCTTCTTTGCATTGTTGGAAGCACAAGGTGTACTCACAGTTGCTACTGGCAATCCTTGAATTTTCAGTAAGGATAGAGATGTGCCTTCCTCCCTCTTTATGGGCATGAAACCATTTACATGTGTGAGGAATTGTCTCATTAAGATTGGCTAAAGGCACAGCTGTATTGTGCTTTCAAGTCTGTAGGGTGGTCTCCAAAATCTGCAGCTCTTTCAAGGTACAGACATGGAATCAGTGTCTTCTGTTTATTTCAGGGAGCTAAATCCCCAATGCTTTTTTTTTTTTTTTTAATTTGTTTTGTTGGTTGATATATCCATTTTGCCTTTTATCCTTGAAAATGACTTTATTTATATCCATCATCACTCGTATGTGTATCTGTGATTTATTTATTTACTTATTTTTTTTCTTCTAAGCTTCTTGGCTCTCTCCTTTTTAAGAGTACTGGGAGTAAGCTAAGAGTCCATGCACTGCTTGCCCTCTATGGAGGAAACAGTGTGGTAGAGATGTTACCCCCTTGATGTTCCTCAGAATTCCACAGTAGTACTGCAGACTCTGAGAAAGGCATGAAATCTGAAGGTATTTGCTGGTATTTGTTTTCTGTACAATTACTAATGTCCTAAAGCACCTTTCAAGAACAGAAGCCTTTCTTCGGACACCTGCAAGTGTAGCATTGACCTGAAGAACCATTTCCTAGTTCCCACCACAAAGGCCAGCTTCCTTCTGTGGACACAGATGGTCAGTTCTTTCTTTACCTGTTTGTCCAATAGTTTTTTATCAAAACGGTCAATGTAGCTCTCCCAGTGCAGAGGCAACCCAGGTGTGTGAACGCTGGGCTCTTAGAAATTGGACGAGATGTATATTTGGTACCTTTTGTATCATTTGAAAAAAAAAATATATATATACCTTTGCTAAAAATCAAGGAAACAGTCCTGAAAGTCCTAAACAGAACCTGATTGTTAAAATGGTGTCTGAATGTTTTTGTATTGGCTGTGCTGTGACTGAAGGTATTTCTTACAAATCAGCAAATGAAGAACAATTACTTTCTAATAAAATGTCTCAGAGTCTGAGTGATCGCTTCAAGTGATGTGGTTTAACTTCAGAATAATTCAAATTTCTGTGAAGATCATCAAAGCGCTCTTAATCTATCATTGATTATTTTACTGTTAATTAAAAATTGAAAGGTCAGATCGAAACGGATCTTTAAAAAAAATTCAAGGATTTGTTTTAATTTCAACCGCTTTTTTTCTTCCAAATTACTTCTACCTTCTTTCTATGAAACATAGTTATGATTAAATTTAGTGTAAAGCTTTTAAAAGTAAATTAATTTGTTACATAACTGAGAATAGTTTGTTGGGGGTTGACTATCTAAATGGGGCTGACTGCTAGCAAAATATTCGCAGTTCTTTCCAATAATGTTGCCCTGTGAATGCTTCTTAACTTGTGTCCTTTGGCTGCAACTGTGTTCTTAACCTCTGCAATGCTTTGAATTTGGGGTGTTTTTCTGTTGGAGAGACACGATAGCTTTTATTTTTATTTTTTTTCTCCATTCTCATTGGAATCATTTGCATAGCCATCTTGAAGTTCAGTCTAAGAGGAGCCTCTGGCATGCTAATAGTTCAGTTGAGTCAGCAGCCTGCAGTTTTCTTGTACAACTAATTGAAATTAGTCATCAGCCAGCTCTTACATATGATGAAAAAGGTCCCTGGGTTGCAGCCTGGGAGATGGGTCAGGGTTTCAGCCTCTAGTAGCTCATATAAAGCTGTATGTACCTCAGGGCTCTGTTATTTGTGCACAGAAGCCTAACCTGCCCGTGGGCCCAAAGCACAATTCTTTCTGCAGAACCACTGGCCACTCTCTTGGTGTCTGCAGGAAACCTCCTTCTCTAAGGGGAGGCTGCAGTCTTGATGCAAATGCTTGGATGCAATACAGACCATGATTATCAGTACTGAATGCTGGGTGCATGCATGACCTTGTGGACCCATTGCCCAGAGACAGAAGGCTGCTGCAGTGTTTAGTGTGCTGTGAAGCCCAGAGTTGGCCCCTTCCCAAGGCCTCAGAACTGCAGATTGGTGCCTGTGCAAACCTCTTCCTCTGCAGATCTTCCCTAATGCTGCCGGACCCAGGCCTTGTTGACGCCACCTCTCAGAGCATTAATGAAAGACCAGAAAAGCAATGCTGCAGAAGTATAACACAGTCCTGCCTCGGGTACAGCAAATAATAACTGTGTGTTTAATTTTGGGGTCGGGTATATGTGGAGAAATTAGATTGCTATGAGGAGAGCTAGCATGGTGAGCCACGTCCCTGTGGCATCAGCAAACAAGACGACAATGATAATAACAATGTTCAGCTAAGCTTTGCAAATCACAGAGTCTTCTGTGGTACCAAACACTATTTTATCTTATTACTGAGAAAAGAAACCTGTAAGAACTGTTAATTGTGTACTTTAAAAAAAAAAAAAAAAAAAAAAAGCCACACCTGCTAAAACCTGAGCTGAAAGTCAAACATTAGAAAAGCAGCTTTGGGCTGACGTAGGTTTCCATTTAAATGCATCCACTGTTAGGCTAAACTATACAACATCAGGCACTGGCCTCACTCAGCTTTTAATGAAAGGACACCTTGGCCAGCATTGAGATGTGACGAGGCAGCTGAGCAATGAGCAGTATTAAGGGATGTCTGTAACCTGTGAATGGCTTCCTGAGATGTATGTACATTTGACTTCATGCGCTGTAAGTAATTCCACTGACTTCACTGAGTGCTCATTTCTGTAAAGTTCAGCCTGTATGAAAGTCTTGATGTTCCTGGTGCATCAAATGCTTGCTTTTAATAGTTCCTTTGAAATTTAATAGAGGTGTACTTTGAACTTCATGGTTATAATTCCCTGTGTTTAGCTTGTGCAACCCCATGGATGCTAAAAATGATGGCCTGAGGCTTATTGAAGTGAAGGCAAAATGCTGAGAACAGGGCAAGAAACATTCCCTTTTTTCCTGGAAAAAGCAGGTTTACTCCTTTCCACTAAATGCTGTAAGAGACTTTTCTCAATTGCTCTATGACTTGGTCCCTGTTCTGCTATCTTTTACTAAACTCGTTTTGGCCTTAATTGGAGAAAGATTGGGCTTATTGTCTTTTTTTTTTTTTTTTTGATGTTTCAAGGCATAAAGAAGTGACTTATCAGTATAATTTTTAAAGTTCAACCTCCTCTTTAAAGTAAATTATGCATTCCTTTACCTACAGTCTGATTTCATACTCTTTCCATAACCAAAATGCCTTCTGAAACCTCTTGAAGACTTGATGGTGTGATCCCTGCAGCCAGGCTTGAGTTGCAATGCCTGGTGCTTTGGGTGGATTGTGATGAATAAGACTTGTGTGTGGTCTTCCTGGAAATTGAAGTGAAGCACTTACTAGTTCAGTGTTGTGCCTACCATGTGGGATATGTCATAACTATTCCCGAGCTTCTGTCTGAGGCTACTTTATGTATTAAACAACAGGAGACTCGAAAGTGTGCATTACATTAAGATAACATTCTCTCAGGGTCACTGAAGGCATCTGGCTGTGCCTAGTATCTCAGGCTGCATTTGAGACATTTATCTCATAATAACGTCTGTTTGTTTTACTACCTCGTCATAAGGTGGCATTTAAAAATTGTCTTTTCCTATTAGCTGATGAGGTCATCTTGCTGTATATGTAGCTGGCTGGGTTTGAAAAATAGGTAGTTCCTCTGAAAGGCTGAGTTGCAGTGGGGAAACACAGGGCCATTTTGGAGTCTGGGCCGCAAGAGGCCTGCTTCTGAAGGGGCTTCCTGGGGGAAATGGTAGAACAGGGGTCCCCAGGATGGTCGGATGAGATCTGCTCAGTATCAGTCCTCCTGTCTCGGCTGTGTGCCAGTCTTGGTGTCATCAGCAGCAGGGTAGGAGATAATCTCTCTTTTGTGTCACTAAGGTATTATTCCCTTGATCAAAGCCTCATTATTTGGACTTATTCAGACAGTTAATTCTAGGAGAGCCGCATGGCCTGTTAAAGAGTTATGTTTTTTCTGCTTCAAACAGCCACAGTTAATAGAAAGAGGAATGAATCAAGAGTACAAATGGAAAAGTGATGCTGTCTTGGGTCCCTGTCGTGGACTTCCCAACTCCTTTTTAGGGTCATGGAGAAGAGTATGGCGAGAGTCAAACTTCTGTCTTCTTTTTACTGTACTGAAAATCCTTGAAATATGGAAAATTGAAGCACCAGTATTTTAGAAAAAGAGACGTAGCATATGGACCATATTGCACAGAAGAACATAGTCAGGCTTTGGAAAACAAAAAGTACAAGCAATCACAAGAAGAGCTAAGACAGTTTTGTTCTAATTGGTCAAAAGCTAATTTCTGTTTTCAGATAAGATATTAATAGAGATGGCTTTCAGTCCAAGGTCTTGTGGTAACAGTCTCAGCAAAGAGTTATAGTTGATGTGTTAATTCGGAAGGCTGAAGTTCCCTTTCTTCCTTGGGGATGGTTCTGGCTGACCCTGTGCGAGGGACACTAGCACAGGAGTGTCACTGCTTTTTCTAGGAGGGATATTATTGTGGACATCTGGTCAGGAGAGGAAGGACGCTGTAAGGGATGAGAACATTCTAAGGGTTCAGACCTGAGCAAGAGGATGCAAGTGTGATCTTTTCCTTTTAAAAAGACAAGATTCAAAGTGGCTTTGTGAATTCATAGTAATCTGTCACGGAAAGCGGCGATTTCATTTGAGAATTCTCTGTTTAGTGAAATGGGATAGTTTTTTTGGAAAGCTTTAAAATAGGCTACATTAGAGTTTAGAGCCTTTTAAGATCCTCTCATCCCTGTTTTTGAGATGCATACAGTAGTCATTTTATTCCTGAAGCCTGCACATTTTAGCAACACTAGCTTTTAATTCATTATACAGCAGCATGGAGCTGTTGAGAGAGACGTAGCAGCTTGATTCATTTGAAATCGTAGGACAAATAGGCTTTAAAAAGCAAATGCATTCATTCTGACACTAATTATGTGTCTTTCCCACATGTCGTAGTATCTTGTGTCACAAATTGCTCTCATTTGCTGCTCAGTGCAAAATGTCTGAGAGACGATGAGTGCAAAACGATATGCTTTAACCAGGTGTGGGATAGATCTCAGAATCGTGAGGAGTCCAGGAGCCAAACAAAACAAGAAACTTCAGAGGAAAGGATTTAAGAGGTACCAGTGGGTATTAACTCCTGCTAGAATTTAGGTACTATTGCAACTTTGCAGTGTGCAAAATACGTTGCTCGGGGTTGTTGGGCCTGCAAACCTGTAGTAACATACATCTTTTCATATAAGGGGCAAGGGGCTGAGGGTTTGACAAGCATCTTTTAAGAACACATAGGTTAATGGTTTTTCTTTCTTTCTTTTTTTTTTTTTTTTTTTCCAAACTGTAGCAATGAATGAAAACATGCTTTTTCATCTATGCAGATACAAAGGGTTTTAGGTACGTAAGTGAATTACAGAAGTGCTGTGTTACTGAGCCACTGCTTGTTGCTAGATAATGGACCAGACTGGTATTGCTCTCCCCTAACTAATCCTGTAATAGTGTCACAGGTTATTTGGTGCCAACTGGTGCTGCTGTTCTCCTCAGGAAAGAGCAGTCACTGCAGCTCCGAGTGATGCCGACAGAAATTGGAAGTTAACAAAAAAAAAAAAAAAAAAAACACAAAAAAACCACCACCAACAAGAGCAAAGAGAAATCATTAAAATCGATGATAGCTTGTTTTTCATTTTAAATAAACTGCATCTACAATTCCTGCATTAGGCTGAGGCATCCTCGTTATATCAGAGAGTTGCAAGCAGCAAACGTCTTTTCACCTGTGCTGCCGGATTCCAGCCTGGCATGCTTTACACGTAACGCAGTTTGACAGTTCATTTGAAATAAATGTGCCGATAACCCTTAAAAGTGGTAATAAAATACTCTTTGCTCTACTGTACAGATGATTAATACCACTAAAGTAATTAAATTCCATTAGGCTGGGGTTCACATACCCAAGGAATTGGTGCCAGGATTTAGCAGAGCTCTAGCGAGGACAAAAGACTAATGCCTTTTAAAGCCATGTTTCACAAGTAAAATCCCAGGAAAGTCTATATTAACTTAGGACATCTGCTTGTTGTGATTGTTTGAGCTATTGATGCATTGGATCATTAGCAGGGTAGTGTGAACTACTGTTTTCCTGTTGACAAGGATCTCTCACCAGGAGTTGCTGGCTTTCTGCAAAGGAAGGAAAGCAAAACAGGGCAGCCAAGCTGGGGCTTGTGCACGGGCTTTGACTTACAGAATTATTGCTAACTGTATAGTCTCTGATGGTAGGAAACAGCATTTTGCCCCCAGCCATTTTTCCCAAGATCAGAGCCAAAGTAACTCTGTCTCCTGCTGTTTTGTAGCTGTAGATTCTTAAAGACTGGCATTATTGTAGTCGATGAACAGTTTGCCCCCTTTCAGATGGCTGCAGTAATGACCCACAGGGGAGGCAGTGGTTAGGCAGTGCTGACAATGTGACCAGGTGCTGCAACATAAGCATTTCATTAAATATTGAAGCAATGGTTTTCAGTTACAGTGGCAAAAAGGAAATTTGGTTTATGTCCAAATATGTGGCTATTTTTTTTTTTTTTTCTTTTCAACCTCTTCTGATCACATTATTTTTTTGCATGACCTTTCTCCTGCTAATTAGCTGCCGCCTTGAAAAGCATTGTGGGTAATATATCCAAGGTAATTCAGCATTCCACTTTACACACTGGTAATCGTTCTTAATGTATGAATGATTTATTTACTGAATATTTTTTTTCCTGATCTTAAAATATGCAAACCAAAAAAAAAAAAACCAAAACCCTATCTTTATTAATGCCATACTTTAGACCTACCAAAAATGAAAGGAATTTGGCGTTCGGTTTGAAAGCAAGAACAACAAAAAAAAAAAACCACCAAAATTCATGCTGCAATCCACATGGTTTCAATGCAAGAGGCTGTAACCATGCAGGAAGGGGCAAGTTAGTGAGTGCTGACAGCAGGAGCAAGAGAGGTGTCAGGGCTCACTCCTGCCTCAGATACCTGGGCGCTCTGCCTGCTGGTTGTTGTAAAATGAGTTATTCCATCAGAGCATAATAGATGATGCTACAGGATGTATGGTTGCTACACGTGGTCATAGATCTGAGCGTGAGCTCAAACACCACTTTGGATTAAAAAATTAAAAAATAAAAGACCAAGCAAAAATTCAGCAGTCAGGACATAGCCACCCTTGGACTGTTGAAGAAGACATGAAAACAGAAATTATCAGACAGAACAGATTCAGAAAGGCACATGTGTTCTCACAGGGATTTCTGTGGTACCTCATGGTTTAAAAAAAAAATAGTGTGGAGAGTTTTGAGGGTTTTTGCTTTTTGTTCAGGTAATCATTCTCTTAACTTTCCAACAAAATACTATTTTCTTCGTACTAAGACAGTAGTAAGAATCGTACAGCCATGCTGTAGCAAGTACAAAATTGCACATTTTCTGCACAAAATTTGGTGCTTTTCATTATGTTTTCTTTGTATCGTATTTCTCCTGTATTTCTGATTCTTAGTCATAGAATTATACCTAAATCACTTAAAAGTACGATAGCTTGTTTTAATAGATCCCGTGCCCTTTTCTGTTCTTCACCCCATACCAAGAAGTACATCGCAGTGCAAACTGTTTCTAAAAATGTGACCTTGTATGCCAAAGCTTTTCTTCATTGCATGAAAATTGTTTGCAAAGATGCAGGTGCACAAACGTGCAGAAAAATATTTAGGAACAGATCAAATTGCTGTACTACGACTTTGTTACATCTGCACTGTTACAGATTTGACTAGTCCTGTTTAGACTAGAATTGCATGTGCTCTAATTTCAATACTTAATATGCTGAGATAATATTTTTCTCTTTGTAAGTGTTTAAATGATTAAAAAAAAAAAAAAAATCACAGCCCTTTTTCTTTCTCCTTTCCTTGAAAGGAGCTTTATTCTTTTATATTCTTCTTGTTAGGATTTTTTAGGGAGGTAAACTGCTGCTTAAAGAAAGGCAGAGAAATGAGAGAGACTGCAGTGGAGATGTATAATAAGAAAGGAACTGTCATATCAAGATTTTCTCAATCCATCAGTTCTTTCTTCGTACTTTTTAGCTCGTGTTGGAATGCTGAAATCTCCCTATAGCCATAAGAAGGAAGGAAGGCAATTGGTTAGAACTTCAGGATTATGAAATGCACAAAGCAGCATCTTCTATAGTATTGGAGGGAGCAGATAAAACTGGTAGTGTATTAAAATGTTTACAGTGTAAGCATAACAATATTATGCTTGTGAAATTGCTATGATTATGTATGTTAAAATATGCCCTTTTGAGAACTGGCCTAGTTCTTAACTTAGAAAAGCAAGCTAAAATTGGTGAAGTGTCAACAGTCAAATCAATGCTTATTTCTGTGAGGGATCCTATCTAACTACAGGGATTTGAGAATTTCAGAGAAAACAGCGTTTGCAGAGGCTGCATTGAAAGATGCAATGTCTGCAGATGAAGTGAAAATGCAGATCATAGCGAAAAACAGGCGAGTTCTTGCAGCAAGCCTTCCATGATAGCTGCAGAGGTATTATACACCTAAAGTTTAACAAAACCTAGCTCATGTCCACCCATTTTTTGTAATTCAGGAGTTACCTTTATAGAACAACTTTCAGATGACACTCATATTTTGATTTTATACTATTACTATTTTGTTACATTATTTTAACTTTTGTATTATATTCCAGACCAATAGTTGCATTTCAAAACATAGTTTATCCACCTGCTTTCCACCTCAAAATCCATTCTGAATTCTGCAAGATAAATTTCCTGTGAATTTCCAATTATAATGCAGCAAGCACTACGCTCTGATTCGCTGCATCATAGCAATGTCACTTTTGAAAACCATTACGTGACTGACAGGAATAACACTAGCAGTGATTCCTACCCAAACTTTTAGGGTGCCTGTGATTTGCTCTCGTTTTTTATCCTTCAAACAATTTCTGGGATGCAAAGACTCAATTACCTCTCTGTAGCCAGAGGATTTATTTTCCATTTCTTCATCATGGAAGAAGTGTTCTAATACATATGTGTGTATATAAATTAAAACATTTCACTTTTTTTTTTTTTTTTTAATTTCCTAGGAATGTGGCGGAGAAAGAAAAATAAAAAGCCTTGTATGTGAATGAGGTGTTCTTTGTAGTGTGCTTTGTAAAGACACAGTCAGATTAGCAATGGGGGACTTGAGATATTGCTTGAGTATTGCAGAAATGCTCTTGGCTGATCTACTGAAAACTGCAGCAACTTCCTCATTGCAACAAACCATCATCTCCACCCTACAGGCACAGAGCAGGGTGATCTGCTTTACTTGTTACCAATGGCTTTACTCTTGAGCTCTACTAACTCGAGCATTATTGTCAGATCAAGACAAGGATTTGAGTTGGTCTTTTCTATTAATCTGTATAAAATTTACTGGCCAGAAACGAGTTTCTCTTTTAATGGCAGAGCTTTGTTATTTCTTTGTATTGTGGATCTTAAGTGGTTACAAGCCATCACCAAGGTATTTGTGCAGTAATGGATCAGCCACCCCCCTGTCCACCTGTGCAGGATTGTCTATCCTTTTAATATATTATTAATGTCTCTGATTTTCAGAATGGAAGATTGTAGAGACGCTTTGTAGCTGTGCTGTCCATTAAAGGTGGGAAAAGCAAAAAACAGATGGCTTTTTAGGGGAACGTTCTCCATGCACAAAGATTTTTTTTTTTTCATACTGGATTTTGGAATCAAGAAGTCAAAAAGATTAAATTGAGGACTTTAAGATCCAGAATTATTTGTGTAGCCCTTGAAGGGGGGCAAGAGGGAGGTGGTGGAAGCAGTGAAGACTAACAATACCATAAAATGCCGAAGCCTCATCTTGGTTTTAACGTCTCACCTTGCGTTCATGTGCCTTTTTAGCTCTCCTGTAATAAACTTTCAGCATTGATGAGTTATGGATGCAGAGAAACCAAGGGGCTGTTTTTTGTCTCAGGGTGCACGTTTGCCGCTTTGCCATTCTTTTACATTTTCATTCTTCATGCTGATGAGTCAGTACAGATTTATATTACCATGTTATTATGGATAGTATAGACTGAGTCTCCTTGAAAGTAATGGCATGTGATTGCTTACCCCATTACTTTCAATGGGACTAAGTCTATGTCATCCTTAGGGACTCTATCCCATTGAAAGTAATAGTCTGAGACTGCCCACGTCGTTACTGTGCTTTAAATTGGATTGAATTTATACTGATCTGTAGAGGCCTGCCACAAAAAGTCTCATTTTTAAGACATAAAGTTGATAAAAGTTTTTTGCCAGTGGTTGGAAAGTTTAACGGAGTGTTTGAAAGTGTGTTTATAATATTAAAAAGATTGTTTTATGATGTTCATAGTCCTTAGTGTTTGACCTTAACACAGTCAAAAGAACCCCTTCGGTAACACATTTAATGCAATATTTTTTTCTTCTTCTTTCCCTTTAATTATTTTTACATATTTCCTTTTTTTTTTTTTTTTTTTTTTTTTTTTTTTACTTCTGAGAAGACTTCTGTTTTATTTTTTAAATACTTCTGTTTTCTATTCAATTGCAGTTATTATTTTCATATATCTCTAAAATACTGCCATTATAGTGCATGTAAATTACGGTGTATTGTTTTGAGGGAAATTACTCATTTGAACTTCTCACAACAAAAGCATATTTTACCTTCTTTGAGTAGAAAACATCCCTTTCTGAAGCAGCAATCCTTACCTTGCTGCCATAGAAGGAGAATTCTCTCTTTTTAGGAGAATAAAACCAGTTAATGCAGCAATAAAGGCATACTCATGTTATGGCCTTCCCTCTCGTGCCAGCACGTCGGTTAAGTTTATTTAAAACAAGAGCTTTACTTCTCCCTTTACTAATGTTAGGTGCTAATGTACCCTTAGAAAATCAAAGTGCATTTTTTACACTTTTACACTGCCACGAAATGCAACCAGATAAAACGAAATCCATTCTGGAGAGATTAATGTTACAGTGATAATGCACAGGATGAAACAGAGAGACTAAACCCGTGATTTTTCTTAAAGTCATGATCAGTCCTAAGGACGGGCAATGTTGACTGATGCAATGAGCAAATTTAACGTAAGAATCCAAAAATCTGTGTGTCCTTCCCACAGAGGAACATACAGTATAGCAGAAATGGCACATGCCATGTATCTCTTAACTGTGTATTCTACCCACTTCCTCTAAATGTTAGCTGTAGAATAAATACACAGTGTGCACGCTATTTAATCTATAATGCATCATACAACATCATACGAGAAATGCACCTCACTTTTTAGGTAATCACCATGACATAATTTATTTCAAAAGAGATCACAGCGCCGCAGCTGTTACCGGTGATTTAGTAATTGAATGAGCAGCAGCATTTTATACATACTCATATTTATTAAAACCCTTCAGAAGCATTAGAACACATTTCAGTCCTATGGAATGAATGAAAAACATGTCTTTAAAGGGGCAGTGCAGACGTTGTTTTATGTTTATTGGAGATTGCAGTATGGTCAGATGTCACAGCCAGTCACAGCTCACTGTAACTCAAGCAAATAAAATGTGCATATAGACTTCCACCCACAGCATTATATACTTTTTTTTTTTATCATCATCATTACTGTAATGTTCCCATGTCGTTTTATGTAATAATCTGAGCATGTATACATGTACATGGATAATAGGCACGTGCACATTTTTAATATGTGCTCCTGTGTTTGTATATCTCTATATCTGTTTATTTAGTGTTTATACAGTATTAAAACTGCTGTAATATTTTTTTCCCCTGTATTTCTTCAGTAACATCTATATTTTTCAACTGCGGGAGAGGTTGGTTGTTTTATGTGCAGTACATATGGTAGGAATTGGTTCCTGCTGTGGATTATTTCCATGGTTGGAGGATAACTGACAGCTAATTGTTTTAAGAGGAGGGTCTCATTAAAATGTATACGTTTTTATGGTAGGTGTGTTGCTCTAGTTGCTGTACAGATGCAAGAGACAGAAGTATTAAGTAATCTCCTTTATTAAACAACATTGATAAAGCTAAGAAATGAACACATCCACTATATCGACTGCATCAATTGACTGAACAAAGCATGTTCTTTTTCCCAGAGAGCCCTCCTCCCCTTACATTTTTATGCACATTGGATTTTAATATAATATTTTGTGCGTGGATGCAGCGCATGCCAGGATCTGCCCAGCTGGCTGTAATGAATTGGATGCTGCTTTGTAAGCATTGTGGCAGAGAGGGATCTAAAGGAGGGATTTGAGAGAGGAGATTGTGGCCTAGCAGTCTGGGACTTGTCATAACTATCAAAGATCTCTAGGCTGCCAGTGATGCATTAACATGTGAGTAGATGGATGGGGATGAGGCAGAGTTGTGAAATTCTATCAGAGAGAGGGCACGATGCTTCAGTGTCTGGTAATGATGCCAGGGAAGGTGCTGGAATGATTCAAAGAAAGTCTTAATGAGTTCATAATGATGGATAAGGAGTGTTAGTGCTTTGTTTCAGGAAATAAGGATGCTGGTTTGGGATGAAGGCTGGGAAACCATTGCAGTAAACTGAGCCTTGAGGAGCTGCAGAAACTGCCGAGATGTTCCAAGGCTTCAGACCTGGGATACTCGGTATGGAGACTCCCAGAAGGTTCTGTTTTCCTCACAGAAAACTCCAAATCTTAACTCCTCACTAACTGGGAGCAGTAACAGCATTTTGTTTCTGTTCCTAAAATCTGCAGTGTGCAAAACCAGTAGTCTCTTTAAAAAGGCTAAACCCACGTGCTGAGGCTGAGGACTACCGAGGTTTGGCTTTCAATCCAGATGGAAATGCTGTTGTTTATTTTACAGACTACCACTCCAGTGTATGCATATGTATATACTTAAGCACAGCTGTATCTTTTAGAGTTATTGAAAGTTTATTTTCAGCCCTAAACGTTGTATAACTTCACTTACTCTCATAAATTCCTCTCGCAGGGACAAATGCTTCTTGCGGGGAGCCTGGCTGCTGGCTAACACTGCACTCACTTCCCTAAATACATGGGGCCCTGCGGGGCCAGGCTCTGCTCTTCTTCTGAAAAGGTACAGCTTTTGCATGCAGTCTGTTTGGAAATCAACATCCCAGCACAAAGTAAGCTGTCTACAGAGATCTGGTGTTTGCCATTAGAGTAGTTCTGGTGCAGCCTGTTGCTCTTACTTGAAAATGAATTGATAGTATTCTAATAGTGGCAGAGGTATATTCACTTCTCCTTAATGTGGGTTTGGTGTTTCACGGTGACCATTCTCCTGGTCAATTCCCTTGCTGATGTTTTTTGCTCCCTAGTGACACAGGGCCATGGTTTAGCAGAGTCCAGCAGGTGATGGTGTGGAACTGGGAGAACTTTTTGATAAATGCTTTATCACTTTTGATGTGAACAGCTCCAGGGGTAAATCCATTTACCAGCATGTAGCCTGAATTTGGAATTGGCCAAGTATCCAAGCAAGATAAAGCATGTTATGTAAAGTGAGTGGCAATGTGAAGGATTCAGTCCCAGGTGCAGGCTGGTACAGTGGAGTCAAGCAAATTTTGAGATGTTGTTTCTATTGTGATTTTTTTTTTTTCCATTATATATATCTATTTAAATGTTCCATATATGTTTATATATATTTAAAAATCCGTGGCAATTTTGAATTAGGGCGTTTACCTTTTGTTGTTGTTGTTGTTGTGAGATAGAAAGTACATCGATTTTTGTACTCACAGGATTTATTCAACTTAACTCTGTAATTTCTAACAATATATGAGCTCATTATATTACAATTTGGTACAGTTAGCACCAGCTGTTAGGGAGTTAATGGCAGAGCTGGTGGAAAATGACATAGCGCATAATGCATTTAACATGGATTTAATAATAATGACACGAAAAAAATGTATTTTTTTCTGAATTATTGCTCATGCTAAATTTTAAAGTATCATATTGTTATTTTGTCAGTGTGATAACCGAAGGCCTCGCTTGTTTTGACAAGTTATACTACTTGACAAGAAAGGCTCTGCACTTCATACCTGGTGTGATGATTTTACAACTCGTTTGAATCAGTCTGAATGGAGAAGTCCTAGAATTTTTTTTAAGTTTCGCGACTAATGTGGGGGAAAATCTGTCCAAGTGGCATTTGGGTTTAGTATGCCTCTTAGGCATACCAAAATGTGGTTATTTTATTTTATTTTTTTCAGAGGGTGGAGTGGGGAGATGACTGTGCAGGTGCAGTCCAGACTTTATTGCCTCTGTAGAGTGCGGCAGGTTTGACAGCAATGTTGGTTAGACATCATCCCTCAGCTCTACCTCTGCTAGCAGGACCTTTCATCTCACAGGAAGCCCTCCTGAAATCAGCATGAAGTCTTTGCAGATTAAACTTTGAAGTGCATCCCAGCTATTGCTGTGCATCCTACAGACTTGAGTTCATATTTACACGGTGTACTGGTGGTTTTAATTTCATCCTCACAAAAAAAGAGTCTGATTTAGGAAAGTCTAAAAGGAGTGAAATAAGTAAATAATAATTTTGCCAAGCGATAGCACTCATATGAGTGTGTTTGCATTGAGAAAACAAAAGTAGATGTTTTGAAAAACAGACAAGTCCTGCAATATCTTGTCTCTGTGAGAAGTTGCAAGAGATTCTTTATCAGTGTTTTTCTAGAATGATTCCTTAGTCACTTACTTGAACTATTTTTGTGTCTCTTTCTTTCTCTTTCTTAGCTCTGCTTACCCATATCCTGGAGGTATTTGAATTGCCGTGACGTGATGGCTCTTGTATTGCCCCGAATGTGGCAAGATTTGTGACTTTTCTAATAAGCTGTGACAGTATGTTCCACATCTATGGCCCTTCTGCCAAAAAATCTTGATTTCCTATTCTTCACAAGCACCACTGTTGTTCCTTTAAAACGTTATTATTACTCATGATAGCATTTGCATTGTTGAAAACCCGGGTATTAAAAAATCATGAGGTAAGGCTGCAAATCACCTGACTTTTTTTTTTTTTTTTCTCTTGCCTTCTTTTTTCTAACCTTCTGAAATACACACTCAAGCGATAGTTTCATTTCTATGTACCCAGGAATGCTGAATGTTTTCTATTTTTTTGGTTTGTTTTGCTTCATTTTCAAAGGAAAGTTATTTCCTTATAACAAGCAGATTCCAGCAAGGCACTGTAGGACAGCGTGGCACTTGCAGTGGAGAATCACAGAATGGTTGAGGTGAGAATGAACCGCTTGGGATCATGGTGTCCAACTGCAGGTTAGAGCCATGCAGGGAAAGGTCCTGTGTGGGAAAAGTCGAGTGCTCTTTGCTGCAGCCTGAGTCTGGTGTGACATCAGATGCTGAGCACTGCGGACCTGGAGTATGGATTGCTCCACATTTCCAGCAGCAGGCAGCCTGCCACGTTCGGTGCAAGCTGGAGCTCTTCTCGTGTGAAGAAGTTTCCAGTGACATGAAGTCATACCATCAGAATTAAAAAATGGTCCTTGCCAGAGACGGAGGGGTTCAGTTTGGCTCTGCTGAGATAGATTTCTAGCTATGTTTTAATTAGCTTAGTGCACGTTTTCATTTAAGGTATTGTGCCAAGTACATCTGGTATTAGAGAACTGAAGAACATGATGCGACTTCGCACTTAGGTTAAAACGACGAGACACGAATTAGGTGAAATAACTATAACGTATTAATATTTGTGTTATATTATGTAGGCTATGGAAGTTGGGTTAATCTGAAACAGCACTTCATAGAATTGCGAGTGCTGTCTGACTCCTTCATACAGCGGATGGGGAATCGACAAAGGCCTTGTCTGGAAACCCAGGAAATCTGCATTACAATATAACGCTTCCTGCTGAGAGGGGTCCTCTAAAGCAAGGGGAAAAATACTCTGTGCTTCAATGCCACTCCCTGTTATTTGCATGGGAATGCCATTCCCTTTCTGTGCTGTCAGGATTGGAGAATAAGGGGCATTTTTACTTCTGTCAGTGAACGCAGCATTTGTAGAATGTTTGGGCCATTTTAGGGGAGCTGGCTGGGTTCCTCATCAGTGAAGGCAGTGGGATGCTGGGTTCAGCTGCAGCAGGATGGGTGCAGTGGGTGACAAGGGACCATCTCAGTGCACGGTGCTGGTTAAAATAATTCTGGACGGGGCACGGTCTGTTGGCACTCGTGGCCCCGGGTTGAGGTGCTGCACGAATGGCCCATCTCAGAAAACAGACCAACAAGGCATTTAATCCATGCATTTTTAATTTCGCCGCCCCTCTGTCTATAGCAGCACCCACCCTTCCATGTCACAGCCCAAACAGATTGACCTCTGTACCTGAGCCACTTTCACCTTTTAGCAATGAAAGCTGTTTCCAGTCACAGATTGCACTGTTACCTCCTTTGCTTTCCTGAGTTTATTTCTTTACGTATTTTTACATAGCCCTATAGTGCCAGGTGAGAAAAGGCTGACGTAGTTGTGTTTCTTCCCTCAAATACACGTAGCCCAGCCGTTGTTTTATTTGTCTTCAGAAAAAACAGCGGAAGTCACGTTGTCAGATTTCCCTTATCCCCTGTGACCGAGTTGTTCGTGGGAATTTACATTAAAAATTTGGCTTTTTCTCATTTTGAAGATGCAGTTCCGACCTTTGAAATAGGGCAATTTCTGTAACTCAGCGGTAGGAGTCTGACTTCAGAATTCCTCACGTTGTGTCTAAGAATGAAGCTTGTGATTGCCCTAGTTAGGCGGACACTGAGTATGTTTATATCTAAATGGATTCATTGCTATTCATGTTTTCAGATTCTTGAACGCTTTTAAAAGATGTTCCGCAATATTCCTTTGAAGAAATAGCACTCTCAATAAAAGTGTTGAAGCTATAAATGGAGATAATCTTCCACAATTCTTGTTTGAAAAGCACAGAGAAAAGAACGCTGTGTAAATGCAAGCGTGCCTCAGACTTCTGGATTGCTTCACAGCTCGGAAACCTTTACCTCTATAGTGCAGCAGCAGTGATTTGAAGGGTATTTTAATTTTTGGCATGCACATCATCACACCAAGTGACGATAAAGAAGATTTAGTTCTTGGCTATTATATTCTAAGCAGGCTACCAGTATGTCTTTGTGAATCGGGTGTGTTTTTAGTTGTCTCCCTGCCAGCACATATTCCAAACATGTATTATGTTTAACTGACATTTGTAAATCTCTTTTTTTCCCCCTCATATTGTGCTCTAGAAAATAATTCTTCTCTAATTTTTTTTTTTTTTTTAATGTTGTTTTCATTAAATGAGACTGGAAACATTATTTTACAACCCCGTGCTTGTCATGTGGCCAGCAATACAATAAATAATAGTATTTTAAAATATATTTATTGAATGTGGCATAGGGTAACTCACCCCCTGAGTTTCTTAGTAGAAAATTAAACTATTGGGAATTAAGTAATAGAAGCCATGAATTCTTCCCCATAAAAAAAAACAAATAAATGAAAAAACAAAAACAAAAAAACCCACCGCCAACAAAACCAACTTAAATATAGTAACTAGATTGCACTTACAAATGCAAACCAGTTTTATTGAATTAAAAATACATAGATACAAACTTCAAACTTTGGAGCACTGAGTGGTTGTGGATTTGCACATAGGCAGCATGTGGCTCTCTGGGGCATTTACAGAGCTGCATTTCTCAAATTATTCTATCAATTTATTTCAAAACTATTAGAAAACTGAGCAAAAGTGTATGTATGTGCATATATTTATGCATGGATGCATGGTGCAGACAGTGTATTTGTAAGCAAACTTCTATGTAATATGGATATGTGCGTACTGAATTTTTTTCATAAATATTCAGATTATAATCCAAAATATACACAGTACACATGCATTATGCAAATAGCTGTGTATTCTATGTCAGATAGATAGAAGTGTGACCACTGTGAAACAGAAAGCATATGGCATCTCAGTTCTGCTTAATATTGTCAGGCTCAGGAGTTAATTTAGGACACTTGATATGAATGCTTTTTTTTTTTTTGCTTATGGCATGTCACATTTTGGATGATGCATAACCACATCGGCAGAAAAATGCATTTAAATGTTTTGGATGTGTCAGTGGGAGTTTTGTCAGCTAATAAAGATTGTATATTTTGGCCCTAACTCTGTTAAAAATAAATTACTTTTCTTTTCTTTTTTTTTTTTTTTTTGTCTAATGTAAAATTAAAATGAATAAACATCATAAAGCTCCAACCTATCCTAGTGGCTGTTTGAAAATTCCAGAGATGTGGCACTAGGGAGCAACCATCATTCCAGTGCAAAATGTGCCGAGCTATTTTCAATGGAAAATGAAGAGCAGAAATAGGAGACTGAAATAACAATAGGCTGATTGCTTTCTTCTTCTTTTCTTTTTCTTTTTTTTTTCGTTTTTTTTTTTTTTTGGTGTTTTTTTTGTTTTGTTTTGTTTTGTTTAACATTGCATTAAAGAGAACAACTGAGTTTCTGCATTTTTCCTATTTTCTTGTCATGGACATATTAGCATTACATGATGCATACTAATTATAAAGTTGGCTGTAACAAGAGTTCCTCTTGTGAATCCATTTAAGAACTGATTGTTTACTATCTTTTTCTGTAAGTATAAAATTTTAATTATGCCACTGACAGGAACTGTGCGTGATACAGTGCTCTACATTTATCACTGGGAGAGGGCCAGTTGCAGAGCTGTTTGACTTTGGAGAAATCCTGATGCGCTTGCAATGTTGAGCAGCAGGTGCCACATTATTATGTACAGAAAAGCAATTAGGAAGCATATTGGATGAATGGGGAGTGCATTAATATTAGCAAGTACATTTGTCAGTGGTTTTGATGCGAGTCTTTTTCTTTTCTTTATGCAACATTAAGATTGTGGCTCTCATAAATTCTCCCCTTAAATTGCCATCTGTTCCCTTGTCATGCAGTAGTGAGGTAGAGAAAAGTTTTCTTGACAAAATGAAAAGAATTTCTTTTATTTAAAGTAGAAGCAAAGAAGCCTAGACAAAGTGGGAGAATTGTAGGTTATGCAATAGAGATTTGTATGTGTTAAGTAATTACTGTTGAATGTAACATTAACTATGGAACAGCCAGGGTTTTTTTATGCCCTTTCTAGATCTCAGTTTTTTCGATGATTTCACGTGCTTTTTGAATATGGCATGGAACAGTTTTAACCCAATAGTACAAAAGTTAGGATGGCCCCAACGGGATGCCTGTGCTGCAGAGCTGCAATGGGGATCAGCACGTCCTGTTGAGTTGCATCCCCTGTGGGCCCCGCTGCCTGCATCTCAGGTTGCTGCAGGCTTGGACTGAGCATCAGCCCCCAGAACTGAACCCAAAGGGGCATTTTGTGTGGGAGCATGCCACTCACACTGCTCAGCCCCATGCCAGGCAGGAGCTTTGACACCAGCTGGCGGACATGCAGTGGGAATTTTACCTGAGAGGTCCATGGGGCAGACAGTCAGGTGGCAATGATCCTGTATGTCATCCTTAGAGCCAGTGGGACAATGTCAGAGCTGCGACCAGGCTGGGAAGCAGTGGTGGCCAGGCAAGCTGCTCACAGTCTGAAGCCATTCAACTACGTATCAAACACTTTGTTTTAGAGAGGGTTTTGTTTTATGGCAGTTTCAAGACTTCTTAATTCTTCTGGCAAGGATATTTGTCTGAGGGGAAGACTGGCATGTGTCTTTGAGAAAGTACAGAATGATTGGAAAACAAAAGCAGTAACAGGCAGAAAACAAAATTTTAAAATGCTGGCACAATGAAAGTACAAATGTTTTTATGGAGTCGTGTATTTTGGGGTTGCTTTTTTTCCTGGGAAGACAATGGAGGGGAGAATTAACAGATACCACTCTACTATGTACGTGTCCTTTCTTTAGTCCCTCAGTAGGAATGTATTTATTTTGGTGATTGCAGGTCGATCTGTGGCTGGAACTGCTTCTGGTCCAGACTGGACAAGATCAGTACAAAGACCTTATCTCCTGTGAACCAGTGTTTTCATATGCAGTTCCATTTTCTGTGTGGGAGTGCATATGTTTGCACTTATGAAGAAGGAGAGTGGTTCTGCCTGTTTGGGCTACCCACTCTTTTTCTGTGCCAGCCAGCATTCATAGATATTAATGTCCTAAAGTATGTTCCCCCCAATAAGTAAAAGAAGTGCAGTGGCAGTTCTGGCAGACAGCTTGAGTCAACCAGTCCTACTTCTGAGACGTATCAGTAGTGGAACTTAACATCTTTTCCTCCTTCTTTTTTGCTCGTCTCACTGTTGAGTAAACTCTTCAAAGCCCAAGACAACCTGCTTTAGAAATGCTAGGAAGAGAAGAATGAGCAGCGTGAGCTACAATGAGCGGCAGCAGCTCCAGTAGAGCAATGTGGCCAGGCGGTGACATTCTGTGGGAGTAGCCCCAACTCTTTGGCTGGTCCTTAACTATTTCTGTTCTCACCTTGGCTAATCATGAAAGAAACAGGCTGTTCTTCCTGGTAATTTCTGTTCCTCTCATCACCAGCTGTTGGGGGTCATTGTCAGAGAGATCCCTCTCCTGGGATGCCAGGCCAGCCCTGCGCTGTTCCTTCTGAAACAAGTCTGGATCAGTTTGTGCCATTGCTTCAGGCTGTTTTTTATCTCTATCTTTGGTCACAATTAGCCTACCTCACAGGCTGTTTTTCCAACACGTCCTCAATCAGTACCTAATCTTAACACACCATAAGGCTATTCGCTCCCCGTCTGTTACAATTTTTTTTTTTCAACAGCGTCTTTTTTCTCACCCTCTGGTGTATTGTTTCTGTCTTCTGTCAATACACGGCAACAATTCTTACTCTTTCTGTATGCATTCCTGCTGCTCTCGATATCGTTGCTGATATCTGATTGTTGTTGTCTTCTCGTGCAGTTGCTTTTTCTCTCCCATTTCATAGGAGATCCCCACCCACCCTGATCTTCTCGCACTGCGATCAAACCTCCTGTTCTCCTTTCTGTATCTTCCTTGCACCCAGCGAACTGCAGCCCCTTCGGTTCAGATACAGCTCATCATACATGAGCAGATTGCATCTGTTCAAAAAAAGAGCCCCAATCCACACAGTGTTCATTTAAACAGCATTGATAGTAGTGAATTCATTTGAGATTCATATGGATGTCATATACTGTGAGTTACAGCGTAAGCATCAGTTAATGGACACTCGCAGTAAAGTGTTCCCTATCAAATAATACATCACTGAGCTACATGAAGTGGTTTATGTATTTTTTTTCTTCTTCTGTGATTTCATGAAAGCTAAGGAAGGTGTCTAACAGTATGATTGCCTGGCCTTGTAGGATATTTCTTTAGCAACCAGCATTGCTTAATGTTTTATTGATGTATTTTTAAATAATTTATCTTTAAACCTTTGTTTAATGGATGTATTTTTATTCGGAATTTAATACCAGAGAAGGTAGGTCTGACAGTTCATATTTGCACTCAGATAATATTTCTCCTGCAAACTTTTTTCACTCTCTTAGCTAAACAACAATTTTGTATTTTTTTATCTGTTTTTAATTAGTCTGTCGTTTCAAGGGGCTTGCATTGATATTTAACAGAAGTATTAGGCAGTGTGAATGATGATTTATTCAGATTTCAGTTTCTAACAAATTTGACAAATATTAAAAATAAACAATAGCTCCTCAAGACACTGTCATTAAGATCCTGAGCATCTCCTGTAAAAGGCATTAATGTTAAAAGTGGAATATCCTATAGCATCGGCTTACACGGGGAAAGTGAGACACAATGCACCAAGATCTTCCAGAGGAAATCTCCTCCTTAGTGATAGAATCCTCAGAATGTTTTCTACCTTGAGAAATGCACGGCAAATAGAGAAATGTATTGTGTATTTACTTGCATTTCTGAGATTCTTGTGCTTTGCCAGCGTTTCTGCCTGCTTTCTGCATGTTTAGCCTTCTGGATGTTTCAGGCAGTATTTTAAATACAAGTAAGAAGTAGGAAACCGAGCTGTGTTTCAGGCACAGCTCACTACAAAAATAGAGAAATACACTGTTTTCATCCCTAAATTTTAAAAAACTTCAACAACTGTACAGTGTTCTGTCCAGCTTGTATTTTCGCCATATTTTATTCAGTGGTATAAAAATAGTGTAGACATTCACCACGTCGTCTATTGTGCAACTTGGCTATATTTGAACTAAAGCCCCACCATCTTAAGACAACACTTTGATGTGGGTGTTTCTTCAGGTCTTAAAGGCTCACATTGCACCATCAAAGCAACATGTGAACTTTGGGGTATTTACCTTGCTTAATGAGAAATGTTTTCCACGTTTTTTCACTGTGACATTTTTCTACCGCACAATGTTTCTGTGTGTTCTTTTTCTATTTAAAATTTAAAGAGCTACATTTGGGAGAGGAACAATGTAGGTAAAAGAGACCCCTGGAGTGTGTCTGATGTGATAGTTCTCTTCTGTGGCACCATTTTTCCTCCTGCTGTGGGAGAGCTAAATGATAGTGCCTTATACCTTACTGAATAAAGCCTAACACTGTTTCCAGCTGTGAACATGTGATCGGTTTTTGTGTTTGATTTTTGCACACAAGTATACTACTGCAAGCATACCCACACACTCCTATGCAAACACTCCATGTGGGAATTATTGTTGACTCAGTCATTAATCTACCCGTAATTAATCACGTTAAGTATTAAGGTGCCTTTCTGTGCAGAGAGGTACGGCAGCCTTTTCTGTTCTACCTTAGCGCAGAACTGCTACGCCACCAATTTACTTTCGGGCTAAGGATGTTGAAAGATGTGTTGAGATACCTTGTTATATGAAAACTGGGCAGAACACCATTGTCTGATCCCGAAGCTCTCTGAGGATTACTCGGTAATCCAATTGATATTGTTGGGAATAAGGGCTATCAGACGTAGCCCCTAATTGCTACACGTGTACCGAGAGCAATGGAACGTTTGTTTTGGTCTTGCACCGGTGTTTATTAAAAAAAAAATGCAGTCTATCTTTTCAGTACTGCTCATAAACAGCGCCTGTTCTCTGGACAGAGCACGACTTCTATTTCAGTGCTGTTATGGTGACTAGGACTGTGTTTCTAACAGGACCAGAAGGTTAAACAAATTAAAATCACGCCTTTTATTTTAAGCACTAGACAGGATCCATTGTTGTGAAAGCTGAAGACCTGCACTTGTATTCTTCAAGAGTGTGGCATGTCATGTTGTTTGTTAAACACCCAGAACTCATAATATCCTTCTCTCTGGCTCACTGAACAGCAGAAAAAAATGAGTCCTGGAGGAATACATTCAGAGACAAAGAAGAAAAGTTATTTTATTTTTAGTGATCAGATGGCATAATTGTTGGTTGGCGTTAAGTGGCTCTGAATATGAGGGGAGGGAGGATTAATTTCTGAGTAAATGAGCAACATCTGAAATCACCAGAGGGGCCTGATCCTTTTAGCACCGGCGATGGTGCAGTTGTGCCATGGATTTATTTATTTTTTATTTTAAGAGAAGGGGAGGCTGGAGGCTGTCACGACAGACTTGTGCTGTGCAGAAGGAAGCGGTTTGCTCACTGCTGGCTTGCTGGGTCTCAGCAAGTGTGACTTCTGGTGCTTTGCAGGACGTTTGCCTGGCTTTGTGTTACACACTCATAGGCAGACCCTCCCTAGTTCAGCTAGAAACTGGTGGATCCCTGTCAGCAAAAGATGAGATCAGTGAAGGAAAAGCCAGACTCGCACTTCTTATATTCCGCTTGCTCTCATGTTGGCTGGCCATTTTGGCTGGCATTGGTTTAGTATGGTTTTTAGACTTGTTAGTCATTTTCCTTTTGTTGCATGATGATGGATGGCTTTGAACTTTGCAGGAATTAGAGGTGGACGGATGTAGGGTTTGCGTTTTCCAACTGAAAGAAGTGTTTGCTTTTGTGAGAGAATCCAGATTTGGAAAGATTGTGATGGGAGAAGCATATGTAAAATGACCAGTAGATCCACTAAGGCAGTGATAGCAGTGGGGAAACAAAGCTGCAACAGTCTGTAGGCTCTTGTCACAGAAGAGCTCGCAGTTCTGCAGCAAGCTCCAGGTGGACCATATTGCGCCCACATCTGCCTCAGATATCTGCAGGACAGAACCTGCTCCTGGAGAGGGTGGGGCTGAGAAAACATAGCAGGATGTGGCCTGAGCCCTACGAGCCCTGACCTCTCCCAATAATTACAGTTATGAAGTTTTCTTTCTGCTGCTGTTGGAGAATCATGTCATGCTCTTTGGGCAGGAGGGGAAACAATAGAATAAAAGCAACAAGCAGCGCTGGCAGGAGTGGAACAAGGGCTCTGGGCAGCAGGTGCACTCGGCGAGAGGGTGGAAAGAAAATGCTGTGGCTTTGGCAGCTGCTGTTCAGTATATGCGCGATATATAGATGGGGTAGGGCTGGTGACAGACCATTACTGGAGCACAGAGCACAGCAGCATACCAACATGAATGCAGAATGGTTCTCAGACCCACCATTGCCTTTCCCTTTGTATTGACATTCACACCTGTGCAAATGAGGACACAGCGGGTGCAACACCAGAATGTAACAGTTGTGTTTTACACCCACTAATTGCTTATGAATATTTCTCTGCAAAGTGCTGTGCTATGCCTATGTCAGTCAGGTGAGAGAGGAAGAAAGGATGATCGAGGACACAGTGGTCTAAAGGGCTTTTCATTTTTTTCCTTCTCCCTTTATGTGGATTTGCATGCTACTTTGGTGTTTTATTAGTTAGTGAGGCAGTCTTTGTGTTTTTTTAGCCTAAGCTCAGACATTTGAGAGATTTTGGAGGGCTTCCAGCAGAAAATTAGAACTTCTTGATCTAGATTCAGTCCCTGTTAGCATCAGCATCAAGATCCTACTCTCCTACTCGCTTAATAGGAACTGGATCACACTCATGACCTGTTTGTAGCTGTCAGAGCTGTCCGCCAGACAGAAGCAGCCTTTTCAGCAGCAGAAGAAAGATGAAGTCTTTCAAGGCTGGCTCTAAAGAAATCAGAAGCTATGGAGCTCAAGCAAATGGTGACCTTAGCAATATTTGTATTTCCAATTATAATATGGAACGTTCTGGAAGAAACAAGATGGATGTTGTAGAGATAGCATCGGTCACTGCATAGTCAGATTTACATGTTTCCTCTCTTTTATGATAGTATTTGGCTGCAATTTCATTCTTTTCTCCCGTGCACTTATTCCAGACTCTTAGGATTACTGAGTTATATGCAGTAATATCATCAAAAACTTATTTTCTCTTAATACTGTTTTAATATTGTTGCTCAGAACAGAATTGCCTTGTGGTGAGCAGCTGGGTTAGGCTAACTTCTGACACATGATATCTCATTTTTGAGGTTCCTAAACATCACGAATAGGCTTGCATAGAGCTCCTGCCACTCAGCAGGCAGCCCATGTCTGAGGGTGACTATCTCAAGGCACTAAGTGCAGTGTAAGGGACAGACTAGGTGTGCAGTCACTTTCTTAGATGCATGTAATTAATGGCAGTTAGTAATATCCTATCATCATCCTGGAACATTACACAAACTGTTTTGTGTAGATTTTGTTTTCTGGGGAAACAGAACATATTTGAAATACAGCAGCTTTGCTATCTTATATAAACAAATGAACAAGTCAGGTCTGTTGAGAATCCAGACCGTTCATTTATAGCATAGAGAAATGACTGTCTGGGCTGCTCTTGTGGAAAAGGGCTTCAGTTTGTGTGTGGTTACTACCAGCTGGCATCTGACTGTTCAGATGAACTCCTGCCTTCTTGAAGGGGTGCTTTAAACAGCCTCCGTTTGGAAGCAGAAGTGCAGGTGCTGGTTGAAAACTGAGGCACTGAACTTCTATCTTCATAAATAACAGAATGGACAGGATGGACAAACTTTTTCTAAAACTTTCAGAAAAACACTGTAGCAATTGCATTCACTGTGTAATTGGTGAAATTTCTTCATTGGATTTATACACTGGATTTTTCTCTAATGTAAATTTTGCTACTATGAAAGCATTGCTTAAAAGTTCTTGGAGGACTGAGCTAAGTTAAAACAGCACAAAACAAAGACACCAAAGAAAGTCAAGCTGTTAGAGAAGTGAGGTGTGAGACTTGTGTTATCTCGGTGTTGCATACTTCCCAGACTGGGGACCTAATGAATCCTCATATCTTTGTATCAATTACATCATTTGCCAAAACAGACTTTGAATGTTCCAAAACACCTTTTACCGATTTAATGTCTGAGTTTATATTTTGTTGAAAATCTGTTGACTTGTTGACAACAACAAATGAAACAAGGAGGAATGCTGAACTTGTCTCCAGAGCAAGCTGGCAAGCCTTATTTATCTGGAATCCGTTCTTTGCCATTCTCACCGAGCTGAAAGGTGCAGAATTTCTATTCTATACAAAGCCAGGAATTTATGTCATCAAGTAATTATTTGACTATATTCATTAAGGGTGTTTTACTATGTTGATGACTGGAGGGAAAATTGAAGAATTTTGGTTAGTGTTGTATAAATTTCAACATTTTCAATATTTGATAGTTTGGATGATGGGATCTGAAGCCATAATCCGTAGATATAAGGTAGTATAGAAATCAGTGGATATTGGAGTCAAGGGAACGATGACAACAGCATTGAGGTCTTCCAACCATTGGGTTGAGGAATCAACTCTGATGTAGAACCATAGTTAATGAAAATTGTTACCACATGTTTTCTATAGATTGATTGAAATAATTGGCCAGTCATTCTGTCTTTCAGTAGGTACATATCTACCTCATACTGTGCATAATTTCCAACTGAAGAAAGGTCAAGAATCAGTTTGGAAAGAAACTGAACTCTTCTTTTACTGGTTAGTTTGCGAATAAGAGAAATTTGCTCCTGAGCAGTATGCATTTCACATGAAAGTCCATTTTCTCACAAAGGAGAGGATGTGCCCTTACAGGGTTTTAGAACAGGGTGTATATGGGGCATGGAGCACTGTTCTTGCTGTATGGTACTGATGAAGATTCTGCTGACCTAGGCTTATATAAAAACGGGGCGGAAGTTCATGTAAGAGATCTGAATAGTTGGAGGGGAAGAATCAGATGGTTTGAAATATTCTTTTGCCCACTATTATCATCACGTTAAAGTAAAGAGGATTGTGAAGGTTATGCAGAATATAACTTGACCTGATTTTCCCCCAAGCAGCCTAAGATGTTATCTTCACTTAACAGGATTTCTTTGAGGGTCTTTAAAATGTGTAGTTATGTAATGTTTGTGTAATTGTAAAATCAAAAGTGCAGTTATGGTCTCTCAGTTGTGGAGCTGGATATAAATGAGAAGAAACGTTGAATACAGAAACAAGAAAAAAGAATGACAAGCAGCAGCTGTGGGCTCAATGGACAGTAGATGGTACCTTCAGAAATTTATCCATTGTGGTCCTTCTGGAGAGCAAGGGCTTAATAGACAACCTAGCAAAGATTTCTTAGAAGGATTTACTTCCATTTGAGAGGAAAATAACAAAGCAGGCTTGAAAGGTATGCTATCTGGCAGGAGGAATGAAGTGAATGTTTGACTTGACTCGGAGGCTGTGAGGTTTCCAGAAAGAAATAAAAATCACCAGCTGGTGACGAGAGAAGGTGAGTAGAAGAACGTGTAGAAAAATTGGCTTTATGGGAATTTTTTTTAAAGTATGAAAGAGCCCAAGCAGCAAAGGGCTGTGCTGTGCCATCAAGATAGGAAAAAGATCATTTAAAAAACAGGTGAACCAACTGTGTGTTGACTCCCAGAAAATGGAAATAAAGCTGTTATGCCCGAGACCAGTGAAGTTATTCTACTGAAACTGAAACACCTACAGTGAGGTGGCCAGTAATCCCAGCCATTGGGGTGAACTGTTGAGTATGAGAACCCAAATGCTGTGTGCTGCTGGGATGTCAAGGTTCTGGCCTTGGTTCCGTGACTAATAGGGTGGAGGAACCAACAGACCCATGTCCTGGAAGTAGGAGAAATGGGGTAGGGAAAATGTAGGGAGAGGGGCCTAAAAACAAAACAGCAGCAATGAGCTGAGGGAGAAAACTAATTTACTAAATATGATAGCGGAATGTGAGATAACACGTTACAATATAACATAATTGGAATTGAAGCTAATAAATCAAATAAAATTAGAGAGTGTCCAAAACTGAAGGTCTTTCTGTAGTGCTGAAGGCAAGACAGCTAGGGAGCACACTGCAGAGATGAGCAGAAAGAAGAGCGGTCTCGTGACTCCCAAACAGTTTTGTCTTTCCCCATGAGCAGAAAATGGCAATGGAACAGTGAAGTCTTCTGGGATCTGTAGTTCATTCTTTCCAGATACCTGGAACCATCGGCAATCCACAGAATTGTAACCAATACCTCTTTAACTACCAATGCACTACATGATGTTAGGATGTGGAATACCAATAACAAAAATCATAAAACCATGGCACAGGATCTACAATTTCCAATATGTCAATGGTCAAAATATCAGTACAAGATCTAGTCAAAATAAAAATCAAAATTGTTTCAAGATACAGTTTGTTGGGTTAAGGTAGTTAATGTTTGAGCTTACAGCTCAATAGAATTACATTTCCTAACTTTAGTAAAATCACTCTGGAATTCAAACTCTTTTGTCCGTAGGAATTGTCCATTTCAAAGACAGCAGGCATACTGCACTGTCCCAATCCAGAAATCTTTGTCTTTTTTTTTCCAACACAAACACTGTTTGACATGCAGTATTCATTTTTCTTTACTTCAGGAAGGTCTCCATTCTGTTCCAGGAGTTCTGTGCTCCCTGCATGTCTTGTTGTGGTCCCTTTCAATTGGGATCAGGTCTGGTTACTCTCTCCACAGGACAATCTCTCAATTTCTGTTCTGACCCTCCTCCTGCACTAATTTTACCAGGGTCCACTAGTCCCATTGGATAACAAGCTCCCTAACATTTTTCAGCTTTAAAGCCGAAATTTGCCACTTTCTTTACCTGTTCACATACATTCTATAACCTCATCACTACCTTCAGAGATGTTACCACTGCTCTAACAATGAATTTATTTTTTCTATTTGAATGCACGTGCCTCAGTGCAGCCAGCATCTTCAGCTTGTTCTCTTTCTTGATACCAGTCACCTGCACCTTGGCATGTGTCTGTCAACATTGTGTGTCAACACTGCTGTATTATCCAAACTGAGCAATTCCCAACCTTGAATTTCTTCTGTAGCAGCTGCAAAATACTTTGGATATGTTGTCATCTTTCAGTCCTCTCCCAAGATATACTGGCCTGTTCCTGCTACTTGACCATTAACAAGTTTTATCTTTTTCTTAATAGAGTGAGTAGTCTTTTTTATGTTTTAGATTCTTCCTTAGTTTTCTAATGGGTGTAATTAATGTAATTAATATCGTACATACTCTGTGCTGTATTACTGTGATTGACATCAGTGTGCCCACATGAAGGATGAAATAGGCTAACAACATGTGCATGGACTGCATTTTGCTCTGGAATTAATTAGAGTGATGCAGAAACAGGTTTCTTAGACTTGCTAAAAAATACTGCTATGCTCTTGGGCTGGATGAGAAAGACAGAAACACCAGCAGTTCAGTCACCTGTGCTCTTTAAAACTCTTCCTTGGCAAAGGACTTTCTTCTACAGCTTTAGATACTGTTTGTTTGTGCATACTTAAAAGCTTTGCAAGAATTGGAATGTGAATCTATAGGCATCTTCTGTTTGTTTGTGCATACTTAAAAACCTTGCAGGAATTGGAATGTGAATCTATAGGCACCTTCTTAGTCAAGAAGAGGTAGATGTAGTATGAGGAACATTCACTGAAGCATAGCTGTGAAAAATTTTGCTGTCATTATAATGATCTAGAAAGTGAAACTCGATCAACTGACTACAGATAAAGTAAAATGCTTTGTGCTGCTTCTGGGATAGGTGGTTACAGAGAGAGTAAGTGTATCAGCCAGTGCATTATCCATCTCGTTTTGTCTGTGAGAGTAGAAGAGGCAACATATACAAACATAAATCTAAAAGTAAGAATTCAATGTGGTGACATTCTTGTGGTTAGAGGTGTTATGTTTTTTTTTAATAGTCTTTTTTTTTTTTTTTAACTAAGAAAAATGAGAGCATTAACTAGAGTTTAGGTTCTTCATAAAGCCTCAAATTTAAGAAATCCTTTGAGATTATCCTGGGAAACGCTGAATGTAGTTGGACTTGCAGTAAGGTCACTGAGAGCACAAAACAGAAGTTCATGGGAGCTACACACTTCAAACACTGATGTCTAGTCTTTCATGTGCTTCCTACACCATTGACACAATGGCATTTCTCTAGCAGTTGCATTCGGCATTGCCATGCAAACCATTCCCTTTCCTGGATTTGCCCATGCTTAGGGCTAACACTGACAGTACAGCAAGCAGAGTCTGCAGAATCAGTAATGACCACAGGAGGGCAAGATCATGACTGTGCCAGGTGACTTACCCCAAATATCACACAGTGGTCTCTGTTTTCTTGGCCATTAATTTCCTATTGAGTCATAATACACAGCATTGACTATTGAGTTGCTGGAAATGGTTTGTAGTAGCTGAATTTTCTTCTGTTAGTTGAATTTCATTATTTCTGGGATAGAAAAAGGTCCGCAGCATGATGTTAGGACCATCTTTCTTGCAAGTGCCTTCATCTTATATAGCAAAACAGTGATGTCCAACGGCTGGCAGTACTGATATGCTGCTGTGTCCAGTTGATGGAGCAATATAACAGAAATTTCTCATCCAGCCCAGTCTCCCAGTGGCTCAGACTGGGCAGCGTGCAGTTGTAGTTCCATAACTTTAAGCCAATCAGTGGTCCTACTAACAGTAATGGAGCACTTGATTTTACTGATAAAGAGAGGCTAAAGTGTTGTGTTGTGTCGAGCTGAATGTGATGACCCTGCAGGAATTTCTTTTGTAGTATACTGACCCTGTTTAGTCTATCTTTGCTGGAGGAGACTTGATGGGATCACAACCAGAGATGGCGTGGCTTCAAAAAATCCTGTGAAATTGTTTATAATTTAATGCAAGCAAACTGCAACCAATAATTGTAAACGACAACTCTTGCTATTCACCAAGTCTTGGGGCAAGAACTTGTTGTCTCTCCTAATTCTGATGAATCATGATCTTTCATGTCAGGCAGAGTCATTTGTCAGCAAGTTGTGTCCTTACAGATTGTGCCACAGCAGCTGAAATAATGAAGTGTGATGTTCACGAGTTTGTCCTCAAAACAACAACAAAATGCCTTCAGATTGGGTCACTTCTATCAGCTGAAATTTATTGCAGTTGAAAGAAGCTGGGCAGATGTTAGAACGCTCGTGCTACACACGAGCCAGGAGGTTCCTCTGTTTATTATTTCCCGGCTGCTTGGCACATTCTTGTGACACACAACAAACCCCCATTATGAAGGATTATATGATGAGACAACAAGCATGTGAAAGATAGCAACCAAATGGTGACTCCCAATTACATGAAAAATTACTATAATCACCCCTGCTGTAACACCCGTCTGTTGGCAAAGTGGTTGATCCCCTTGAAAAGCTTTAGAAGACCCACTGTATTAAATAAAAATCTCAGTTCTGTGTGTAATCATAAAAATTAACACTGTCACTTTAAAAAAATCAAATTGGTGTCCTAAAGGGAAACCTACTAAGCTGTGTAAAGTAGCTATTATGAAAATGTTTAGCCTTTTGAATGTATTTCAGACAGCATTTGTGTTGCCAGATTTGTCAGCCAAAAACTCACTAAGCAGATTTGTCAGTAGCTGAGGCCATAATCTGTAAAACAGACATTGGCATAGAGATTAAAGATCAAGAGAATTATATAGTTTTTGTTACCATATGCCAAGATTCTTCTTTTCTTTTAAAAAAAAGAAAAAAAAAAAGTTTATTTTGTGCAGGCTGTATCTTAAGGGCTGCTGCTCTTTCTATTTTGTTGTCTCAAACAGTGGAAATTCCTGTCAGAAAAGGGAAACTGTTTTTATTCACAGACTCCGGGCTTTGTGTAGCTGTCACCCTTGTGCATTGCTGAGCTTTACGTTGTAACCAAAGTTGTGCATCACGGTTCTCCTGATTCATTGCACTGGGGGCCGTCTTTTAAAATAACTTTTTTGATGATTTGGATGACAGAATTGAATTCTGTAGGATTCCTGCCCTCTCCAGCAGAGGAGGTTGCTTCCTGAGCTCTAGTCCTGTTGTGGGCCAAGCAAAAGCTTCCCCTCTCTGCAGGCAGGCCAAGGCAACCTGGGATCTTAACATTAGTTTTTGAAAGATGAGTATCTCCTCATACTGCTGTCTGCTTAGTGGGACACAGCCCCTTTGTGGGCAGGGTTGGCACAGATCTGTGGCACGCTTGGTACTTTGACCTGCATTCCTTTCTGAGATTTGTACCTGCGTGACAGTTTGAGCCTTTGGGGTCTTACTCTAAAGTAATGGGCCGTGTCTGCTGTGCCCATTGGTATGATACTGCTGAGGTATCCCTGGCAAGTGTCTTTTAGTTTCTCCACTAGGAAATGTTTTATGTTGAGGAGCTTCAAGAAAGCCATAGAAAAAAAAATGGAGGAATGACTTTTGAAAAGTTTAATGAGGGTAATCTTCACTAGAGCTCTTGAGTGGAAACTCCATTGAGTACATAGGTAGACATTATTAGGGTAGTTGCATTTAAGTTAGCATTGGGATTTTGTCGTTGCTTCAAAAGCAAAGACAGCTTGTCTTATGTGGAAGAGGAATAATTTACTTGAATCACAAAACCAGTTGTATTGTCCTCTGTGTGCCCTTCACTCTTAAGAATGCCACAGGGTGGGTCTGCTTTTAACTCAACGTCTCTCCATTCCAACCATTTGAAAACCAGCTACTGGACTCCACCTGGAGCTCTTGTAGACAGGCAGTGTCCTGCCCAGTGGTATGTGGAAGAGCTTCTATGCTTTCTAATCAAGTCTTTGAGTATTATCATTATTCTCTGATAGGGTGGAGCTGACTGCAGAAGCACAAGTTCACCACTGCTTTATGTCTTACTGACTCTACTGTTACTGTATGCTGGGCTTTCTGCTGCCAAGTCCTCTGTTATGGATGTGGCTGTAAAAAGGTGTGTGTATCTTAGGGCAGGTTGGCCAGGCTTCTCTGCATGGATCAGGGTAGCAAACTGTGAGAGAGTTTCCACATAGTGGCTCTGGTTGCTTGCTGAGGCTCTTCCTGCACCATGAAGGTTGCCATTGAGTACTGCTATTTGTGATTATGCAGTCACAATATTCATGAATAATTCTGCTTAGGTTCATCTTGAACATCCATGCATGCTCCTAGCGTACTGTTATTTCAATGTGCTTTATGGTAGGCCATGCTGCAATCATGTAGGCCAATGGAAAAAAAAAAAAAACAAAAAACACTGTACTTTGCAAAAAGTTGCCTTTATTTGTAGAATTGAAGTAGACATGAGAGTAAAGCTGGGCTGAGCTCTGCTAGAGGGCTCACAGACTGCTCCAGTGGGTCCAGCTGTCGCTGAGTGGCATGTGGGACGTGTGCTGGATTCCCACTGTAGGACCAGTAGTACAGGTGGCTTTGTAGAGAGCAGGGATGCAGCCTTGCCTTTCTGCTGCTGTAGGATCTTTGCATCCTTCCCCAGCTCATCTCTTTTTTTTAGGAGGTGGCTGGCAGTGTTTGCACATGGTGCATTTCTTCTGGTGCTGCAGAAAGTCCTTCTGTTGTGTGCATTCCACCTGTCAAAAAGGTATTTCTAATGTAAGCACACCCCTGTAGGCCTTTCAAAGGGCAGACACCACACTGAGCTTGGGTCCTTTGAATCCCCACAGAAAAGAGTAGGCAGAGTGCATCACAAGTATTAAAATAGTAAGATAGAGGACTTCAAAGTTAGTGTAGTGACTTGTTCCGGAGTATGAAGTGCTGAGTTCTCTTTTAAAAACCTTTAATCAGTACAGCGTTCATCACACAGATGTTAGTGGCAGTGCTAGAGCTCTCTAATTGTAATTTAAGTTATCCCTGCCTAAGGGCTTGCAATTAAATTATTAGACTGTTGCAGTGAGTCTATGGATCCTGGTTGCACCTTGCAAGGGGGTATTTTCTGGTATGATGAGAAACAGTGGTTTCTCCTGGGAAGCAAATGTACCATTATGCACTTATTAGGTCCTTGATTAGATCCACTACTGATTAGCAAACAGACTTTGCAAGAGAAAATATTACAGTAGTTTTTGTTAGCTACACAAAAGCATCATGCGATGAAGATGAAAACAAACCAAAGCTAATAGTAGCCACTAACTTTTGTGTTCAATTTAAAAGTTGCTCTTTTCAAACTGGTTATATTGTTAACCCATAACTTACAGTGGGAAAAAAAAACAAACAGCATGCTGGGAATCAGTGCAGATGCAGAGATTTCTGAGTATGTGTGTGTTAAATCCACATAGCATGCAAACATGTGCTAAGCACGCCTGCAAGCAATCTATACGTATGTATACATATATACACACATTTATGTGTATATTGATTCTAGAAACACAGGTATATATTTATTCCAAAAGAGGTATGTTTTCATTTCACTGAACAACTTACTGCTTCAGAATTGCATTTCTGTTTATGGCGTGGGTGAGTCTGGAGACTCTTGATCTGTCTCTCATCACTAGGTTCGAAAATATCTAATGATGAAATACAGAAGCATGTTTTATCAGAATGCAGACTTCTATTGAATCAGTTGTTACATTATTACTTTGCATCTTTTACAGTAAGTGCCTGCCTGCATAATTATTTCAAATTCACCTTTGGGTTTTTTAAACTTTTGAAAACAAAGACAGCTGTAGATTGTTTTGCTGAACAGCAAAATGAGGATGGGCGTTCAGTTTGCATTTAAACTCCTGATCAGTAAACTCTTTTTTCCTTTGGCTATTATTATTTGAATCGAGTTCATTTCCCATTCATCTTGACTTCATTAGTAAGTCCAGGAACATTCACCTGCACAGTATTTAGCCTTTGCTTGCTGTGGAAGGTACTGAGAATGTAAGGAGATGTAGTACATTATAAATTGCCCTACGCCGCTCAGCTCTCACTCCCATCTCCAAATTCATCTGTTCAGCTCAGTTTCATTCACATCAGTTAAGTTAAAGGTAAAAGGTTACTTGTTGCCCTCAGACATTTGAGAGAAGAGGAACTTCATCAGGAAATCTTCATCTTCATCATGAAGATGATCAGGGGACTGGAGCACCTCCCCTATGAAGACAGGCTGAGGGAGCTGGGCTTGTTCAGCCTGGAGAAAAGAAGGCTGCGGGGTGACCTCTTTGCAGCCTTCAGTACCTAAAGGGAGCCTACAAACAGGAGGGGAATCAACTCTTTGAAAGGGTAGATAACTGCAGGATGAGGGGAAATGGTTTGAAGTTGAGGGAGGGAAGATTTAGGTTGGACGTCAGGGGGAAATTCTTTACAGAGAGAGTGGTGAGGTGCTGGAACAGCTGCCCAGAGAGGCTGTGGATGCCTGGAGGTGTTCAAGGCCAGACTGGATGGGGCCCTGGGCAGCCTGGTGTGGCATTAAATGTGGAGGTTGGTGGCCCTGTGTGTGGCAGGGGGTTGGAGATTCGTGATCCTTGAGGTCCCTTCCAACCCTGGCCATTCTATGATTCTGTGATTCTGTGAAATGCATCCTCACAAGCCATGTGTTAAGTGTAACACTGAAGACACAATGCTTTGCCAAAACCAGGGTCCAATTGTTAGCCTGCCAGAAGCATGAGAACTATTCTTTAAGGAATTGAAACTGGAGCAGATTGCAGCAACTCTCTTCTGTGGCACTGGAAAAAGTCCTGCAAAGATATCAAGAATTATTACTAATTTTTCAAGCGTTGACAGTGTGCTCAGTATGTTCAGAACATGTGTTGCTGCAGACTGAGCCAAGCACGAGGCCTCTAAGATCACAAAGGAGCTTTTCCTTTCGGATCCCTTGTAGCACTCTGCCCACAGTTCAGAGTGTTGTCTCCCAGCCCTTGAGAGCTCTCTGTGGGTAATGATGTATGTTGGCTTTGCTAAATTCCAGACCCTCTCTCTTCTATCATTGAAAGGAATGCTTCTTAACTAACATTGGGCTTGTTAGTATTGGTAACTGCTCATTCAAACTTCTGTGAAGGGGGATACACAGCCCATCAACAATGTGGCAGTACCCACTTGCTTATTATCCTTAATTATACCTGGATTGCACTTTTCGGATGTAGTGGTTATTTGGCACTAATTATTGTTGTTGTCTATGGCATAATTGTTTTTCTCCATCTCCACTGCAAATAAAGAAGCTTTCTATGCCTGAGATCTTATTAATTGTGAGTCACCAAAGAGGGAAGGGGCCTGGATAATGTACTTTGGTTCAGACCCACAGTTTTAGGACACACTGAGGTATATAAATAGACTCTGGCTTAGTCATTCTCTTTTTGAAGACCTTCAGTGTGCTACTAGGAAAAGTAAATATATCAGCTGTCAATGTCCTTTACAAGCACATAATTTGAGTCCATTAGAAAATTGTTCACAGTTGTTATTTGAGCGCTTTCCACATTGGTATCCTAATTAAATTGGATTATTCCAACATTTCAAACCATAGACCTTTTAGCTTGTAAACTGGATGAATTTTATTAAGGTAATAATAGTCCTGAAATCATGGCACTAAAATTAATACTTTAAGGACAGTTGAATAGATTTTTACTACTTAGTATGGTACACGATTTACTGTTGCAGACTAAACTAGCTCTTGTGATTGTTGAAAGTGGGGAGTATTTTCCTTGCAATTCTGTGTGCTCTCTCCCTTGCAACTTCCCTAAGCATCCATCTCCTGAGCAGAAATTTTCTAAGCTCTACCAAGTTCCACAAAACCAATATGCCTTGAACCCAAAGCCGCCTGCCAATTAGAGCTAAAAGCAACAATAATAACTCAGTTAAGAAACATACAATGCACCGCGACTGCTGTGTATTTTAATATCAAGAAATTGAGTAATGATCACCTTAATTACAGTGGATGTGATTTTAAGTGTTCTGTATTATGAATTTGAGTGTAGTCTATGGGTTCTGTTTGCATGGAATTGTGTGCATGCATCAAGCAGATGCAAGCATAGATGCAAAGCCCGAATCACACATGTTCCTTTGCTTACTCTGTGCTGTTTGAATTCAGCCCCTCTCACTGCCATCGCTTGCGTTAGTGATGTGGTGTAGCTTTGGGGAAGGGAAGTGGAAAAGAAATTTAGATTTCTGCACTCCATCATTGCTGTGGGTTTGGCATTAATGAGGTGAGTTCATCAGCTGCACACGGGCTTTGTGCAGCACGAGCACAACTTTGCTATCATGGGTTTGGAGAAGAGAAAGGCAGCGTCTGTCTTGGGATTTGACACGTGTTTTTTCTCGTGATGTGAACAAGTTTTGTGCTTGCTGCACATTTGCAAGTAGCACTGGTGCCTGGTGAAACACAGGGTTCAGGCTGGACTTTGTTCTATGGTGTGTATTGCTAAAGGGATATCTCATCAAAGCTTCACTAAGGAAACCTCAGGATGTCTTAGGGGAATTGGCACTTACAGCTTATATTAAAAGACCTCATGAGAAAAGTGAAAAAAAAAGTGCAAAATGAAAATTGCTTTTAGAAAACAGACAAATTTACTGATGGTGGGAGGTGAATGTGAATATCATCATTTCAAGGGATCTGTCTGCACCATCACACTCTTTTTTGGACAAAAAATGTATTTCATGTTAGAAAAGAAGCAGAATTTGCAGTGATGTTAATCTCAGATGTCTTTCTCCATAATTTTCCATGATATACATTTTCAGGAAATAGTTCATGAATTTAAATTGTTTGTAGTTTTGGAATGCAAAACCACTTTTTAACTTTGGTCATGGGCTTTGAAGAAAATAATTACATATTTTTTTGCCATATGCAGAAGATAGAAGATTATACTGCTGCTTCTCTTGATAGAATACTTAGGTATGTGTAGTCTGAAATAACCTACATTAATAGTTGTATGCTGACTAAAGTAGAGGAAGGCAATTAGAAATCATCTTTTTTGTGTTTTATTTGTTTTAATACTTGGAATACATTTCTTTTTGTGCAATCTTTTTTTTTTTTTATAACTCAAAATCTTAACTTTGGTCCATTCTGTATTCTTATTTCTCCTCCAAATGTATCCTTCCTTCTCTATCCTCTTCAGAATAATTTAGTAGATTTCCATATTTGGAGAACAAAATGTTTTTCCTGACTAAAACAGGGTACTATTATCAATTTTTTTTTTTTTTTTAAATTTAATCCCAACGTGATTTAAAGTATTAAAAAGCTCTTATTTAATGTCTAAAGCATTCATATTTAAAAATTAATTTTATGAAGTATGATAGAGCAGGAGAAAGAGAAGGAAGCAGGCCAATGTGTTGAACTGTCCTGTTTAGGGAACTCATATATCTGATACAGAGTGTGGCCTTGATACAGGGAGTGTACTTTGTAAGACAAGGCCAAATGTAGGGAAACAAAATCTCTTGTTGGATGTCCTTACAGAAGTTAGAATTAAACTCCAGTGTTAGACTTTCAGTGTGCAGTAGCATCCTGCATGTGGCTTGTAAAAAGCTTGCTGTGTCCGTCATAAATTTGTGTTATGCACCATACCAAAGTTTTGCCTATGGTTACGTCGAAATAACAATGCAAATATTAATTCATGGTGCTTTGTTCTATTTAGCCCGTTTTTAGAGAAATTTTATGTGTCTTTCAATCATTCACTAAGTCACAGCTGAAGAGAATAGGGCCTTTTAACATGGAGCCCAAATGAAGTGTGCCAAAGTGATTTCCATTGCCCAGACATTACATTGTCTGAGAAATGTCAAATTCTGTCATTTCTATTATCTGTTGCTCAGAATTGCACTGAAAAGAATGACTTTTGCAAAATATCTCCCATTCTGAACTTCCTGTCTTCTATGTTTTTGAGCTCCTTAGCGCATTCACTTACAGCCCTGGATATATGGAAGAACCACAAGCTTCTAATTCCTCGGAGATGAGGAGTGAACAAATGTGTGCTGCTGCTTGTGTTGCCTGGTCTATAAGGATAACAACGTGAAGATGTTTTCCTAACCTTTTTTTTTTTTCCAATAAAATTGATAAGAATAGCGTATGATCAAAATCTTAATCAGCCCTCTAAATTTACCAGCAAATTTCGTCAAGTGTCTGTAGCACCTTGTGTTATTGCTTAGACTTTCTGGTGAATTATCAGTAGAGCTGAGAAGAGGTAATAAATTCATTTATTCTGATAATTCCCAATCCTTGAATTCACCGCTGTCTCAATCTGTTGTGACTAGTGTATAATGAAGCCTCAGGGGCAGTAGGGTAAGTGAGGTGCCCCTTCTGCCCTTCACAGTGAGAAGTGTAAGATTTGGCTGTCGTTCCTCAATATTTATCTACCTGGGTTAGCATTTCTCAAAGCGCGGTGGAGGCCTGTGCCAAACCCCACACCGCTCTGGTTAGACAGTTTATATTCCTTTATTATAGCTTTACGCTAATGTCCAGCCACGGAAGTAGAGGAATATTACACTTCTATTCTAGAGATGGGCTCTTAAATATTTCCTTTCTTAGATGAGTAGAGACACTGACACAGGCTACAGGAGCCTACACGGGAGAGAAAGGAGAGCAGGAGTAGGCATGGAGGCAAGGCCATGCAAAAGCAAGGGAGCAGAGCCCTCAGCCAGCTGCACACTAATCAGGCTCTTTTCCCTATGTCTTCTGGGACTGTTGCTAGCCCTAGAAAGGCTAAGGACTTAGTGGAAGGACTGAGGTTTTGCAACTCACTGTGCTTTAGGCTCAGAAGACTGCACTGACTGCTCAGCCAGGTCCTGGGACTATGGCATCCTGTGGAAATCCAAATCCATTACAATATACTGTGCTTCCAAGCCCTCAACTAGACAGGAATTTCACAGCCTAGTTTATTCCTTCAAAAAATCATTGCGTGGTTCTTGACTCTGGGGAATGATGGTAGAACCACAGCCTCATTACAGGCAACCTGAGTGATCTGTTTGGTAAGGCCTTCTTAGATGGAGTCTACGACTGTCTTTAGATCAGCAAAACTAAAGCTTCCTAGGTCTCCTTGTCTTGCTTTGTGTGACCCAAAAAGAAAACATATTTCAGGTAGATATGGTGGCATCAGCCACCAGTATTCCTCTGCTGGTTGATGGATTGAAGTAATTTTTTCTTTCCTCATGCACACACCTACATACTACCAAATATTTGAATTTCTTCTGGTATAGGCAGAAAGAAATTTTGGTCATTATGGTCTTCTGATATTTCAGATTCCCATAGTAATCTGCAGTGTCTGTTGCAGAGCAGGAACCTCCCCAGGGGTATTTGTCATTCATAGCTTTATCTGAGCTAGTGGTACAGACTCAGCATCCTAAGCTGATGTTTTGTTTGGTCAGTGGGTTGTTTCAGTGGGAGCTGAACTAAGGTGTTGCCCCTGAAGTTTGGAGTTCTCTTGCTTGACTTTGAGTTACTCCTCACTTCTTCTAAAGGTTTGGAACCTCAAGAGTGTCTTCAGTGTTGGAGTGTCCATGTTCCTAAAGTTTTCAGCCTGGACAAGCAACTTGCCTTGATATCCAGGTTCTTCCTGCTCAGCCAGAGACTGTTCTAGGTTTTTAGCAGCCTTCTGTACCCTATAAAAGAAATGTGATTTTGATACCTGCTTATTTTCCTGTTACAAGTGCATTGCTTCAGTTCTGTTTTATAGCCCTATCATTTCCTCTCTCGTTGTGAAAAAAAATTTGTTCTTCAGATTTGTGATAAAAAGATGTTTTTTTTATCTTTTTTTTTTTTTTTTCCTTTCAACTTTTCTCAAAAGTTTTAGCTTTTGCAGCTGGTGTGTATACATACAAAATATAAGTTTTTGTGCTCTTAGTATTGGATCATCTTCAGGATTCAGACTGAAACAACAGCAACAACAAAACATGATAAGGATGCACATATTTTAGCACTCCATTCAGACTCCTTTACTGCTATATAAACACAATCATGAGATGCTTTGGAGTTTCCACTGAGAATAAAGTTAAATGGAGCCACGGATCTTGGTATCAGAATAAGAACAAGCTCTCATCTTCCCTCTCAATTATGCGTCCAGTAATTTTACTTTTGGCTTCTTATTTTAATTTCTTCTACTTTCTTCCCACCACAGTATTTTCTACAGATTTTTCTGATCTTTAAGTACAGCAATTTCATTTTACTACAATCCTGTTTTGCTGTTAAGACTTAACCTACTTCTAATTATTAATTTTTTGATAAAATATTTTTCTTAAAGTAATAATGTTGCATGCCAATGTATTATTTTTTCTTTTTTTTAGTGTAAAAAAGCCTCCACAAACCAAACCCCCACTGCCCACCCCTAACAACAATCTCACCTCTCTCGTGATATTTCCCTGACCTTCTCCATGACTATAAAATGACAAACTTTGTCTAATGAACTTTAGAAACTACTGCAGAACACCGGGAGAAAATCTCTAATTCTTTTTTTTTTCCATTTATTTACTTTTTTAGAATAAGTGGACTCCATAATGTGCATGTGGCGTTCGCCTGAATAATGATGTATTCTCCCGTTCCATCTGCATATCTGATTTAATTATTCTCATAAAAAGGGAAGGCAAAGGAGAAGTTATCTTAACAAGTTAAATTTTAACTTGCAGAAGAAGTATTTTCCCCCAGCTGCCCTTTCAAATAGTTCTTTCATATCCCCTGATGCACAGCAGGGAGAATGGCATTTGCCATCCCGCGACAAAACGAATTTGTGCTCCTGTGGATGTAAAGCTGGTCCAAATGTGAATTAGCTTGAGTTGTATTGTGTTTCTTATACTAATATAATATTGTTCTAGTGCTTGCCCCTGATTAAAGAAATACATAAATAAATAATTTATAATTTAATTAATAAGGTATAATATGCAAAGCACAGTAATTTCAAACAGCTTGTAATGTCTCTAATGCACTTTCAATTTTTTATTTTACATAAGGGCTATATTCATTATGTGGTTATGATAAACATACTAATGAATTTTATTACAGGAACAAATTTAAACATGTAAATGAGATCAAATAGTATTAAAATGCAAACGATGGTGAAACTTATTACAAACTAACCTTGCCAACATACATGGAGTGATGTTACAGAAAGGACTCCGGGAAGTTGCATACTTGATAGAAAGTCAGCACAGTCCTCTTACAAAGTCACCGAACATAAGATTTTACGAACCCTTCGTTTTTAGTATTGAATAAAGTCTCTTGAACAGAAAAAGTTAACTAGGACCCTGGGTTTACACGTAACTGGGTGACAATTAAAATCCCTTTTCTTGTTCCAGTGAACAGTAATCTGTGCATAATTACATTCAAATGAGATATTAGCATTTTTTGTGCTTACTCTTTGTTAATTGCAGAGTTCACTCACCATGGTAATGCTTTTGATAGAATCAAGCAACCTTATTGACCTGATGCTGCAAGGCATGTTTGGAAATTCTGCTGTATTCTTCTTTTTTTTTATTATTATTATTTTTTTTATTTTGGCATTTTGTGGAGTCCTGCTGCTTTTATTACATTCCTGACACTTTTGTTAATAAATCATTGCAAAGTTAATGAAAATTGCATTCAGGCATATCCAAAATAATTGTGTCCTTTGTCATGCTAATAAATTGAAAGATGTTGATCCAATGGGTGAATGCATGCCCATTATGGTGAAGTTTGTGATATGTGTGCCTGTTGCGCTTGTACTTTCTGACTTGGCATATCGTTCCGTGCAGAAATCTGCGAGGAAAACAAAAGTCAATATGCTTTATTTCAAAAGTTATGCAACCTGCCTCTTAATTATGTTGGAAAGTGGGGAAGGATTAAAATGTTTATATTGAGATGTACAGTCACTGTATTATCTGCAGGAATCGGCAATTGCCTTACACCAGAATATATTCTGTGATGAAAACAATTAAATATCTCTTTCTTCTTGCCTTTTGAACTTTCATGCTTATTAAGCCCAGATAATAAATGATAGAAAAAAATTAAACCCTGCTTTCATACAAAGCTGTGGTGCGTGCGAAGGAAAATATCGTCACAGTTTTGCTTTTTTTTTTTTTTGGAGAAAAATAAGGGGTGGTAATTTTTGTTTTAATCGCCATTCCAGATAAAAGCTGGAATAGAAAAATGCAGACTGGATTAAATTCTTCATTTGCTTTCATTGTATTTTTAGGAGTGACTTCAGCTGCTCAATATCAATTATAAGTGTCACACTGATAAAAATTGAGTTAGATTTTTGGTGCAGGTTATTTCTTTTGTGTTTTCTATCCTAACTAAAAAATAAGGTTAAGACAAAATGTTAGGGAAATGATTAGCTGGAAAAATTGTATTTCATCATACGATATTCGAGTGAAAAAGATGTTGATACTCCAAAAAGCATAGGTAATTTTAGTCAAGAGTATTTAATTTATGCACTGGCCCATCATGCTTGTTTTAGGTGGGTATTTATTCTGCTACTCAATCAAATCGCGTAGTTTCCATAACAACTGCCACATCAGATGTAACGTGCAGTATGCTGTTTGAATTAGTGGATGTTTGAAAGATGTGTTTTTGTTGTGTTGTTTGAATACGTATTTCTCCTCTTGTGTTTAAAAGAATGGTATATTGGTGAAGGCAGATAACGTGTATTTTTTTAAGTTAAACACGTACAGCTTACTGTATCGTAAGGATGAACATGCAATGTTTTAAGACAATGTCTGCAAAAATGAAAAAAAAAAATCAGCTCTTTAATGCAGTACTCTTAAGGTACTCCTTTTTACACACGAAGCTCACTGACCTCAGTGGAGGTATGGGTATGCGATGAGGGTGAAAAACAGCCAAGAGAAGGTTTTATGTTTTGGGGATGTAAAAGATGTCTTTCAGAATGAGCTGGGAAAAGAGGTATGTGTTGTGGTATTGGCACCATCCTCAGAGAATTAGTGCTTGGGTAAAAGCTGTGACTTATGAAAGTGAAAGGAAAGTTTTCCTGAGAGCATCAGTCGACAATAGTGTGATTTTTCTTCTGAATCATTTGATGAAGCATTTGGCTGGTGATGATGAGTGGAGGATGAATTAAGTGAGGCTGTAATCTGATCCAGTTTTAGAGGTGTGTTTCAGACCTTTGTGTCCATCACAGTGTCATTTACTCCATTGACAGCACATTTATAAATCTCGGAAATTATTAGGAAGTCAAAACAGGATGGTGAAGCAGCACAGTTTCAAAGCATGATGAAGGAATGTCTCATCGCTCCGTTTTATTTGTGAACATTTTTTCCGTATGACAGAAATAGATGAGATCTTTCCCATCTAAATGGGAAGTGTAAAGTTGCACGCTGACTAGAAATAGGTATCAAGTACTGCGTGTGTATCAGGGTATTGACCAGCTCAGATCACCTGCCAAATTTAGACCGTGGGGGTCTAGATCAGCAAAAGGCAGTTTCCAAAGCTCAGCTTTCCCACTTTGAGTCCTTGCAAAGCACTGGAGAGGAGTGTGACTGAGCTCATAGGGCAGCCAGGTTCAGTACTCTCCTTGGGGCAGTCTCCTCTCCTTCCTGCAGCCACTGCAGAGCTGCTGTGCACTGCTACCGGGCTCCATCCCTGCCTTGTGCATGTTGGCACAGGCTGAATTAGTACTGCAAGACACAGTGCTTTGACCTCTTCACAGCAATTCTCTGTGATTCTGACCTGACTATGAGATTCCGGCACAAGGTAAAACAATATGCCAGCCCTTGCCTGTGTTAGCTTGATTCTTAGACAGAGATTCACCATGGTGATAGTTGCTGAAAAACAGCAAATCCCTGCCATTTGTGCTTTTAAAGCAATGCTAACACTTCGGCAGATAGCGCTGTGATGTGTATCCTGAGAGCATTCACTGAGTCTGAATGAAGTGACAGTAAAATCCTAGCCTAGTATGAGAGGTTGCTGCAATTCTTTTCGAGCCGGAGTCCAACTGGTTTTTCTGAGTTTCTACTTGTTTCTTCTGTTGTTTTCTTCTGTTCACGCAATAAAGTTGCTAGTGGCTGTTTTATGGTGGCTGAGTTCTTGGCAGTAGTATTTGTCCTTCTTTGCAGGGGCTCCAGTGAAATGTGTGCTCGGTGCCAGCTTTCTGTTAGCGGCTGGTTCATGGGAGCTGCTTCACCCTTACAGTAAGCCTGCCCAGCAGCGTGTGTCAGAATGTGACGGTGGGCAGCAAGACATGCAGGGGCTGGCAGGTCCCTGAGCATATTTAATTGGACAGAATTTCTGTGGGTCAGGTCAGTCTTCACGCAGTAACCTTATCCCATAAAATAATTTTTACAAAAACAAGCCCTTTTCAGAAGTCTTTCTATAGCAGCAAATGCAGCTTTCTAAAAGCAAGATCATCGTCAAGCTGCCTCCAGTGTGCACGCTTCCAAACTAAGGTATTTTTTGTGTGATCATGTCGCATATAACATCACACGTATGATGTTTATGTCACGTTTATAAAGCTTAGAGTTTGTTTTACAAAGTACTTACAGTTTTCTAATGTGGAACTTGTTGCAACTTTTATTCTGGAGGCATAATTCTCCCAGAAAGAAAAATTAGGCACATAGAGACCTTTCTCCTTTTGAGGGGATAATTAGGGTGGGAAAAAAAAAAAAAAAAAAGCTCAGTGTTTTTTAAAAACCAACATGAAAAAAATGATTGACTTTGGGATTTGATGTTTATTCCCTTTGAAAGCTGTTGCTGACAATTCCTGTTGCTCACATCGAGGAAAAAAAAATTATTTCCAGGAAACGCAATTAATATTTCTTTCGTGGCTGCTGTAGTTTTAGGTATGTTTACATAGGCTTACCTCTGTCAAGATAAGCTAAGTCTGGGTCTCAGAAAACTCTGCTCCCTTTTCTTTATTGAGAATCTTCTGTTAAAGATAGAAAAATGAACACGACTAATCCAGGAAAAATCTATCCTCAGAACACTTGCTAATGAGCCTTTAGGGGCTGATAATGACTTACTCTGTCTTAGTTCTGAAATCCCACTTTCTCTAATGCATATTCCAACAAGTGCAGGTTTTGGTTTACTTCAATTTTAACAACCCAAGGGTTGACTCAGCCTGTCTTGGCCAAGCGAACATCTGTCTGGGCTTGGATTAAGCGATGTCAGCAGCTAAAGGGAATCCTCTCACAGTGTTAAGGAAGGGGCCGACAAGAAGGGGCTCCTTTCCCAGGCATTTGGGGGCACTTACAGGAAAGGCACTGAAGGTCTGTCCTCACTAGTCAAGGTCACTGAGTCTTGTTGATCAGCATAAACCTTGTCAGATGGTATCAGCACATCCTGCTGAGAATGATCACAGCAGGGGTAGAAGGTCAGGAGGAAGGAGAACTGAAGAACGAGGAACTTTTGAGCAAGAGATGGCAGCATTTTTTTCTCAATGGCAGAAGAAAATGAGAAGCCAGACTGCGCTGAAAACAGTCTGAACCAGCAGAAGGATTTCATTGTTTGGGAAGAGAACATCAACAATAACATTTAAATGGCTGCCACCTTGTATGAGTGAGTCATGTGCTCTCAGTTCTTAGTGTGAACAAAGTCAAAAATAAAACTTTCTTGGCAGACGTAAAAAGCAAGGGGCAATTCATCATAACTTAGAAGAACCATAGCATACAATGCACATTTCTTTTGTTATTCATGCCTTAATTCATCATACACACAGTGGCTTACAAAAAACAAATTGTTTTCTGTTCTGGTTTCTGATTCCCTCCTGCCCCCTTATTGCTACCCTGAATCCAGGACCTGGAATCCTAACTTCCCTCAGCTCGTGTTATTTGAGTTGAACTGAACTTAGTGTGCTAGAGCACACTGAATGATTTCTATGTGTCTGAGGAGGCCTTGACAAAGTTCTCCCTGTAACATGTTGTTGAATCATTTGCCCTAGCCATGTGATAAAACTTAATTGCAAGCTTTCAGAAAAAAAACCACTGCCCGTGCCCAGAGGCATCAGCAGATCATGGCCCTGCTTTTTGTGAACGTGGAAAAGTCTACTCAATTGAGTGATGTTTCTGATGACCATTATTCAGAAGGAAAAAATGGCAAAAGTGAGGGTATATTCCTTTAGTAGGGAATCAAAAGAAAAGTTATGGTTTCGTAGTAGATCCAGCAATTATCTTAGATATTTAAAAGTGTCTTGCAGTCTTTCTACTAAAAAGAAGAAGCCGTGTCATGCTTGGAGGGAGTCCAAGGCTATCGTAAAAATAATCAAAATATATACCAGTTATTTTAAAATTCAGCGGAGAGAGTTAATAAAAAAGAATGCCAAATCTTCAGCACTCTGTGTTGAGAAGAGTAAAGTAGATGAGCTGTAATATTCCTTCTCAGATGAGTATTTCTTAACCCTGTGCTGGTGAGCATCCTGTGCAGTGCGTGTGTGCAAGGAAGTCTAGTGAAGATCTTTGGCTGGAGTGCCTCTGCAACACGATTCCTATCGATTTATTGAATGTTCTGTGAATGTCTATAGCCCAGAGAATTGTAACATTTCAGACTAAAGGTGTTGTGTTTTGTTTTTTTTTGTTTCGCATGAAGAATTCTAAAATTTAAGGGAAAAGAAAAGTATTTCTTCAAATCCAGAAATCATATTCTTAAGTATAACTAATTAGCATTTTGTAGGTCTTAAAAAGATTTTAACTCTCTGTATTACCTCCCACTCTACAAACCTTTTTTCTTAAACACAGAAGTTCATATCGATGTACTTCTATCTTTCTTAGTAAACTCCTGTCCATAAAACACAGCAGTTCAGTATTATTTCTAACCTGTAATTCTGTCTTTTCTTGGTGAGATGTGTGCTTCTTGTGAATCTGTGCATCCTAGCTCATGTGCCTGTAGTCAAAGTAAATTCTTCCTAAGGACCACGATACCTTATTATCCAGTTCCATTTAGACAAAACAAACAAACAGCAAAAGCCATTTAAAAGCAGAAATCAAACATGGAGTGGTAGGATCCATTAGAATCAGTGCTTCTGAATAGAAGTATTTTTAGATATTGAATATGTTGATCCTTTGCTAGGTTGTCTTGTTGGAACTGTATGTTTTCTTTTCTAATTTCATCTTTATTTTGTGCTGTCGGGACTATAAGAGGTAAGAGATTTCTTACCGTTTTCCTTCAGTCCCTTCCCCATACTTTCAGCCTTTTTTTTTTTTTTTGCATGGCTGGGACGTTCAGCGCTTGCAGTTTGAGCCCAGAAGAGCCAAGTTGTTGCACCCAGAGGAGCAGCGACCCGCTGACTGCGGATGGCTGAGGTTTCTCTGCGGCTGTGGCTGCACACAAAGGTGGTGAGCTGCCAGTTCTGCATTGAGAAGCAAGGCTCAGTGGGGCAACACCTCAGGGCGCTGCCAGTTTTTTGTTTTGTAATTAACCGTGGCATCAGATTCTCTTACTGGAGGGCACAGCAGAGGACACCTGATCTGTTGCAAACTGATGACAACACTAAAATGTAATTTCTGCCTAATTTCATGCTGTTACACGATAACTTTAAACCCTGCTTGCTGGTGAAACTTCCATAATTGCACAGTTGTTTCGGTGAGGTTCTAAAGCTGTTAAGGGTGTGCTGCCGTTTTATGGGTCACCTGCAATAACCCCAATGTTATTTTACATATTCTGCTATGTGCAAATTACAGCAGATGCACGTTATTTTCATTCCGATTGTCATGTACTTTGTGCCATGTCCTATAAAGCTTTACAGGTGTACTTCAAAAGTTAAATACGAGAAAAGAAATCTTTTTTTTTTTTTTTTTTGGAGTAGCTTTTTTTTTCTGGTTTTCTTTCGGTTTTGATTCGTCTCCTATCAGCATATTAAAATCTGTAATTAAAAATTGAAAGATCCAAACCATATTCCAAAGGTTAGTTACATAAATTTTAACATTTCCAGATATTCTTTTGATGTTACTGAAGTTCATGCAGCTACATTATGCACTCTGACATCCATGTCATGTCATGTTTGCTCAGCTGTTTCACTACTAGTCAAAACTAAAAGTTTTTTTTTTTTTTTTTCCCCAGTTCTCTCTCTGCAGGGTCAGCTTGGCTTAAAGAAAATGAAGCTGTCTGCTTTCGGCTTATACATCATCACCAACAATAAACATGCCAAGTTCAGAACCTGCATTTTGTTATCTGACTATTGTTGATAGCAGAAAAAAGACAGCTTGATTTTCATTAGCAGGGTTGACCCTACAGGGCTAGGAGCAAGGGGAAAAAAACGTATTTTGACTTGAAGTAAACTGAGGAAACATGACATGGAAGTCAGAGAGGGACTATATCCGCATCCCCAAGGTGTCATTTTTAACAAACTGTCTTCTTTCACTTGAGGAAATTCTGAACAAACCACTGGAGAGACTCCTATAGTTGTCCAGTTGGCAAGGGCTAATATTTCTGCCTTTGAATTATGCATTATCCTTTGCTTTGGGTTTTTCTTTTTTTTCCTTTGGTATCTGTTTCTCTTGCACTTTTTGGGTATAAGGATGAAAATAGACATTTTTTGAGGGATAGAAATTCAGACTTCTACTGCTCATGTAACTCATTCTACGAGAGCATTTTATAAGCTTATGTAGACTTGCCTTTTAAAAAATGGTTTGACTTTCTTTATCCAACATAGATTCAAATAATAAGTCCTCCTCACTCTCGTTTCAAGACCAAGCACTAGGCTGAAAAGATTATTTCTTTCTCTCCCAATTACACTCTTTTTTTTCTCCCCTCTCTCTCCCTATCACTACATATATAGTTTTTTATTTCTTTCCTCAGTTCCTGCATATGTTTGTTACAGACTGGGAGATGTTATGGAAACCCTTGACTTGGGCAGAGTACTGATTTAGAGCTGTGAGGAGGGAAATGTATCTATAATATTGTTTCCTTCCCCCCTCTTCTGCTTCGGTGAAGCCTATTGCTGGGCGACCATGGAAGCTGCTGCTGCAGTTCTACTTTTGGACACTGCTGAAGTTCCTTTCTGAGGGTGTTTGGGGAAATGAGGAATACTTTTATAAGAACAAAATTTGGCCCTGAATCTATAAAGCACTCTAACCCTGTTTGGGAAGTTATACCAACTGTTCTATAAAGCAGCCAGCGATGTGCTGTCAGTGCTGGATTTTACTTTTAAAGCACAAGTCCAAAATAGAGGCAGAATTCAAAGAAGACTTCAAGGGAGCAGAAGTTTTGCCAGAGCTTTCTGATGCAGTTTAGAATGGGCTGTGCTGCATCCCACCAGAAGCTGCAGCATTCATCCCCTCTGTGCTCTGCTTTTACTTCCTTGATACATCTGCCCATCTAATTTGGAGTGCTTCCTGCCCTGAGCAGAAAAATGGCTTTTCCTGTGCTTCCAGCATTCTGGGCTGAACGTGCTCAAATTTGCTCAAGTAGTATAGGGTCTCTTCCTGATTCAGCGAGCTGCTACAGCAGTAACACACCTTGATTGTCTTTCCCTAGGTATGGCAGTGGTTCCAAAAAGTAGTCAGCTCATGCACCTCCCATCCCACCCCATCCCATCCCATCCCAATCCCACCCCACCCCACCCCACCCCACCCCATCCCATCCCATCCCATCCCATCCCATCCCATCCCATCCCATCCCATCCCATCCCACCCCATCCCACCCCATCCCATCCCATCCCATCCCATCCCATCCCATCCCATCCCATCCCATCCCATCCCATCCCATCCCATCCCATCCCATTGTTGCAATGCCTGCACAGCCAAGCAGGGTGTAGATTGAAATGCTTTTGCTCACTGCGAAAATAGGTGGCATCTAGTCCTTGGCAGCCCTCAGGCAGCACATTAGCAGACTTTCTGATCCAGGGGTTTATATCAGGTAAAGCTGAGCTCTCTGGAATGCTATTCAGCAAACTTGCTATTACAATGACACTGCCAGCTGTAATCTTCTTGGTTTTCATTTCAATTTTAGTGCCAAAAAGTTGACAAAGTCCAGATTGCAGCTTTGAAACTGCCAGGCAAGCTAATCCTGTATAATGTTGTAGAAGCATGGGTGTGCTTGGTAGTTGATAGATGATACTTGACATCTCTTAGCTTTATTCTGTTTTATTAAAGACAACTCTTTACATTTACTTGAAGGCAAACAGAGATCTCTAATTGTCACGTAGAAGCATTTACATGATAAGATGCTGTTAGTTATTGAAATGATAAGAAGAATTTCAGTGCAATTATAGTTGAGATAGTACCAGAGAGTGGTGATATATTTTATTTAACTTCCTCATATATTAAAAACTCTGTCCTTGAGCATTTTTGTAGAAATTATGAAACTTTAGACTTCTAGAATGTGAGTTGTCATATGCCGAGGTTGTATAACAGCGTGTGTCTCAACCAATAAATACTAACCAGCCAAATTCAGGAAGCCAAAGTGGTGTTTTAATTTTAGTGCCAGTGTTTCTCTGAATCGTGTAGGTTTGATGTTTGAGTGGCGGAGAAAAAATATAGATGCATAGTATTGCAAAAGTTTATAAATACTTAACTCTCTGAGTATAAAATGAAGCCTTTTCAGGGTATTGATGAGAATATATATGTTTTTACATCTCTTTTTTTCCCAGCTATCTGCAAACCTTAAAGAAACATTCCTTTTCTATCATTTCTGTAACACAAACTATTTTACAACCATCTTTAATTGTACATTTTACCAAATAGTAATTGTTTGCTAACATAAAGCAAGCAAAAACAGTTACCATCTTCAGAAATGGTCATTTTGCTGAAAAAGACTCCCATTTTCTCTTTGTGAGGAAAATATTCTCTATCAAAAAAATGTCTTAAGAACCACTAATTATTTTTACAATTATTAATTTTATTTTAGTAAAGGGGAACTTCCACTCACATCTTATCTCTTAAGCTGAAGACCATGCAAACTTCTGCATAGATTCATACAAGAGGCCCTTTATAAACACTTGATAACTTAAGAAATGCCAACTATTCAAACTGCAGAAAAGCAGAGACAAAGCATTTCGGTGTTAGATGGAATGATTTCTTGTATCTTGAGTTTGTGGCACATTGCAGCAGCCTTGCAGGCTGGGCTGACTCAAAGTTCCAGTGCCAATTCAGAAGGCAGTGGCTGTGATTTGGCAGAAGACAAGTAGAAAAAGCAGCAAGATGTTATGGGTTGGAAGGGCAGCCTTCTTTTTTCCTAGTTTGTCACTTTAGCATCTAGAATAGTTTCCACCTCTTCTTATTTACATGTTTTTCAGGCCATGATTTTTTCTTTTCAACTGACATGACCTAAACTTTAAGTCACCCACACAGGTGCCAGTATCAGATGTGAAAATCCGGGAGAAATTTAACTTTTGCCCCACAAAACAAGTTCCACTTGAGTAAATTATTTATATAGGATTTCTAAGACAAACATATTATCTTTATTTTCTTGAGAGAAACTGTGGTTGAAAATGGTTATCTTAGTTTTATGTGTTGTATTTGTGGAATGTGTGATTATGACAGAGTATTTAAAGACAAGCTCCATTCAGGTGAGAGGCCAGCTGTGCCCCATAGTGATGGGAGTCCAACTCCTTATTTTGGGGTGTAGCATGAAGCAGCAGATGTTAGGGGTTAAAGATACCTTCACATGTTCATAGTCTTCACAGTGACATCTGTTAATGTGCAAGTAGTTGATTAAGATACTGCCTGCATCCTGGTATTAGAGTATATATTTTTGATTTCTTACTGCAAAGTTTGAGTACTTTGTGTTACTGGTTGCATGCTGTTGGATTGTGGAGTAACTAAGTTTTGCCATTTCCCCATGTGACCTTGACTATCACATCAGTTCAAAAATAAGAAATTAAAACCAAGAAAGAATAATTAAAAAAAAAATAATAATAATGTAAGTCCTGGATTTGCTCTGACTGACTTGTCATTCTTGTCTTTTATTTTAATGTTTTTGTACCTTTTCCCACTAAACTCCAGCTACAAAACGGCAAAAGGTCGTTGAGAATTATTTAGTGATATTTTTGTTGTTGGGGCTACACCTTGTGTGAAATACAAGGACTACAAAGTTAGCATTGTTAATTCTTGTGTCTGTGTCATTGGGGACTGTGGAAACTGGACCACAATTCCAAGTGTGGTTCTCATTATGCTTACATGCATGAGGGCTATGGCTCTATTGAAATCAGTCTCATTCTGTGTAATAATAGTAGATGCAAACCATTTAGTTATAGAAGCTAAATATCATACGTGTGTTTCCTTTTGAGAAGGAAAGTCTTATTTTTATTTTTTTCTCTGCAGTGATGCTAACTAATAGGGTATGATTAATGTACATCAGAATTAGCGCTGCTAAATAATGCAAGTCATTTTAGTTAATTTTTCTTGCTGAGCATATCTTCAGCATGAGCAACTCTTAATCAAAGATGAGCATAACATGGAGAAATCAAAGTTGTAAGTTCATTTCACAATGGAGTTTGAGTGGTGATGTGATGACAGATTCAGTGCTCAAATTAATATTTAGGTTTTAAAGGTACATTCCATTCAGAGTACTAGAATGGAGGCTTTCAGAAGTACTGTTTCCTCATTGTATTTATATCAAGGAAATTCTGCACAGATGAAATGTCCATTGGAAATTCGGGACTTCAAATATGGAATCTTCAATATTTACATTTAGAAATAAATAGCAAGGTTGTGCTTGCTGTGAATATACTACCCATGCTCTTTCTTCTTCCCACTCTGACCCTTGTTTCTTGACATAGATTATGACTGTAGAAATAAACCTGGTAAAAAAATGTTGGATGTTGAATCCACTTCAAGTAAATGACAATGAAAGGTCTATCTTCTATTTTTTGTTTTCACTTACAGTGTTTCAAGTCCTTCAGCTCCTACTGATTGTCTGCCAGCGTGGATACAAGATTCTCTCACTATCAGAGACAAAATTTCATCTAATTCATGGCTTCCATGGCATTTTCGAATGGTATCCCTGAACCCTAGATGATATATGTGCACAAACAGCAAATCCTAGAGGGAAAGGCAGATCTGTAATCTAAATACAGATGCTACAACAAACCAGTTGTGGTTGACTGTGGCATGTTGTAAGAATGCAAATAGAGCATTGTTTCCTTTGAATGAGCATAGTGTTTTTTTAATTTAAGCAATCCTTGCTGACTGGTTAAATGCTCTGAAGTTCTTGAGGAACCTTCATGAAAACATGGTAAATTGGTTAGATGGGATTGGTTTAATTAAATGCTATGACATTGAGAGCAAAAATGATGTGATGATGTGTGGATGGAAACAGTAAAGGAATATAATCTTTGCAAGTTGTAGAATTCTGCCATCTTTGAGGAGACTAGCCATGGGAAAAGTTAAAATTTGATATGAAAACATTGGAGAGTGAACTAGGATAATGACCTCACCTGTGCACATTTTAAACAACTGTGAGTGGGAAGATGTTCATTGAAGTGAAGCTGCCAGCATTGAAAATAAGCAATGCTGCATCAAGTAAGAAGCCTACATGTGCAGAAATGCACATCCTATCTTGAGGAGTCCCCAGAACTATGAATTTTCTTTTCTGATCTTTGATAAAACTGATTTCATTTTTTCCTTTCCACCAGAAATAGATACACATAGTCTAGTCTTTCTACAATCCCACTTTCTTCAGTAAACTACCAACAGTGTGGCAAAGCAGACCTAAGACTGCTTTGGTCACGTTGACCTTCCTTTCAATAGATTCAATAGATTTTTGTCTGCTAATGTATTGGTGGTGTGTAGTTAATCTTCACACCAGACTAAGATTTTAGTTCTACATCTTCAGCAATGGCTCTGAAGGGGAAGAAAAAATGGAAACAAGAACAAAAGAGGAGTTCACATTTTAATTCTCTGTAGGAATAAAAAATTTTTTTTATTTTTACTTTTATTTTTTATTTTCATTTTTTTTTTCTTTGATGCCTAGTAAACTGATAACTGTGAATACTTGGTTTAAAAATTATATTCTATGATTCTAGGATTCTATATGTTAGCAATTGTTTTTGAAAATGTACTTAGGATGTCTGTAACTCTGTGATTGCCTGCTCTCTCAAGAGGCATTGGTACATCTTAAAATGGAAGCCAAGGCTGGCTGCATAGTTGGATAACGGTTGGATAATTGGTTGATCAATGTTATTAAAAGCATGGTATCCCTGAACTAGTGTTCATTAATTGATGATATTTCTCTACCAGTATGGGACTATGCAAAACTGCCCTTCTGAAATACAAGATAGAAGGTAACAATTGATCTTAAAATAAACATGTAATCTAGAGCCTGTTTTGTGCCTATGTGGTAAGGCACATGAGAGAAAGAGAGCCCAAAGAGAAGCAAGAAGTTTGTGGATGGGCTGGGGAGGAAGCATGGTGTGTTCTTGTAAACTGGGTTATCCCCAGAACTTGCCCGGAATGCTCATGTCTGCCTCTATGCTTAAACATCATCTGTACAGCACAGAAGCTACAGGTTCTGAAGAATACATCCCTTCTTCCAGCATCCTGCTGCAAACAGGGGCAATGCGGAGCCCAGAGACAATAATCTGTGGAAAGAATTTTTTCCAGCTAGGGTTAAGTTATTGCCTCCTGTTTTTGTCTTCATCTCCATTATTAATCAGATACCCAAAAAACCTTGAAACAAATTCAAAGGAAAAAGAATGCAAGCTGTAGCATTGCTGCATTGCTCTGTCTTCCTTGTGACTCCCAGTAGGGTTTTCACTGCAACCTGCTCTGTCCTGAAAACTGTGTTGAATTTTATGTTCCATTTCTCATAATTTCCCCCAAATAGGAGTTCTTTAGTATAACCTAAATGTAGGCTAACAGTACCTTTATGAACAGCAAACAAACAAAAGGAACAAAAAAACCAAGACACTGGCTGTTGTTTCCTCCTGTAGTGTTTAGCACTTGAAAAACAAAAGAAAGCCTATTTCATACATTGTTGTCCCTGCAAAATCCCTCCTACTTCTAGCTTGGCAGAAACACTAGGATAATTCTTTTTCTTTTACCAGAGAAGACAGTGGGAGTTCTAGTATTGACTTTTTGAGTCAAATGTAGTCCAGTGCTTGTATTTCAGTCCAAGCCTGATTCCAAGCTAAATAGCTCTCTGCAATTCACTAATGCATGTGTGACTTCTTTAGTTTCTTTGGGTTTTCCTTCATCTAATGATGAAGCTTTGCAGAATAGCATGTCAATACTGGCAATGGGCAGGCATGAAATGTTGTAGTTATCAGCACAGCATGTAACATGTCCAACTGTAGGAATACGCTTTGCTAGTGGCAGGTAATGTATCGCGTTACAGGAATTCATTCTCCTACTTTGTTTCCTTCTTGTTAATTAATTTTTGACAAATAAAAGACCTCATTTTTAGAAAGACCTCATTTTGTTTCCTTATCTTCATATATATATACGTATACATATGTATATTCATTTTATTTATTTAGGGGTTCATACACACATGTATTTGTTCCTGAAAAAAGAAATATAGATCCTTTGTGTTTTCTTTTCTCTCTGTGTTTCTTAATATGAGTTTTTGTCTCCTGAAACAGTAGTAATTCAAATGGATCAGTGAACAGTTTTGGTACTGAGTGATCATGGCCAATGTTTTCAATAAGAAACCCGAACTTAAGTTCCTATATTAATACTACAGGTACTCCTAACTTCAGTGGGGGTGGTGTATGTCCTACACTTTGGAAATCAGGTCACTGTTTAAGGGTTTAAATATGAATAAGGTGCCTGAAGTTGAAAATTTTGGCTTTATTGAATTGCCTCGGGTCACAGAGCAAATCAATGGCAGAGTCAGCATTAGCACCCAAGTCTTTCCACAGTCAGGCTCAGTTTACTAGGCTGTAGCCAACCCATAAATATGTCTGTATATTCCTCAATGTACATAATTAATTCAGTCCATAGTGTCTTAATGCTTAGCTTTCCTATACTGTGTCGTGGCTGAAGGCAACATTGCATTTTCATTAACCCTCTGCAGCACTGCTGCTTGCTTCAGTCAGGTCACAACATCAGAGCCAAGAGCCAAACTTGTGCTCCTACTGAACAACATCTGCCATTTGCTGCTTTCCCATAAGTACTTGACTTTATGAGGAAACTGAGATATTTGTGTTAAAGAAGAGTTTGTGTATTGGAGTGACAGGTTCCAGCGAAGTGCAATACACTGTGTGCTTCTCAACTAAGAGAAACTATAGTGTTCATTTTATGGGGAAGTGTTTGTTTAACTACTGGAGGTTATCCCAGTGGCAAGTTCATCCTTATTTGATAATAATGAACCATAAGTTTGATGTTTGCTTGAGTAAGATTGCCATCTGGTAAATAATATGTTTTGTGAGTGTTTATAACAATCATGGTTTAAGCCAAAATTGACTTATCATGATTGCTGCAAATAATACTGCAGTGTCCTGACTTAGCTTCATATTTTTTTCTTTGTTGAATGGAGAAAATATATTTTGAGATCTTTTTGTATTTTACAGTATTTTGCGTAGTTTAAATCTTCATTTTCAAAAGCAATGATTATAGCTGATTACTGTCTGTACTGTAGCTCTAAGGAAGAAAAAGATTGTTTATATAATTGCAAGTATTGCTATTTAGGTTTTGCATTTAAGTTGACTGTAGATTATTCCTTCTGATTTTTGGACTAGAAAGGCTTTGGAATTTGTTTTCGGATTTTTTTTTTTCCTAAACACTTTAGTTCCAATGAAGGAAAAAAAGTTCAGTACTTTTCTGTCTTGGGAAAGAGCCGTTGCACAGCGTGTGCCAGATCTGTATCATTCCAAGGCTGCCCAAGAATGTCATCTTCATTTCTTAAATGTAATAGAATCTGGAGGGGGAAAGAAAAAGTTTCTGTAATTCTCCAACTTTTTCATAGATTCTGGTTATTTCCTTGCCTGAACATAGTACAAGTAGAAGATACCAGATTGACTTTAAAAAAGGACAGAAGTCTTGTCATTTCCTAGATCAAGGAGATATACTTACCCACACTACCAACTTTCTCACACTGCCTTAATGGTTGGATTCAGCGCAGAAAGGGGTTGTAAAAGATTGGCTTTCTGTTCATTCTCTCTTTCAGACTGTTTTCCAGCTACTGCCAACTATAGCGTTGTAAGATTTTGTACAGTTTTTATTTTTGCAATGTGGACATCTGTCCAGTGGGAACAGAAGTGAGAATTTCAGAGTTTAATGGAAACCTGATAACTCAGTTATGAAAATGCTAATTAAGGCATATTTAAATGAGGCCTTTACAAATGATAGTTTTTATGACTAAAATCCCTTCCCACTTATCATCTGCTCAAATGACTGATGTAAAAAATTAACTGTTAAATTTGAAAACAAGATGGTAGGACCAAGGAGTTGTGCACTGATTTCAGTGTCACCACAATTTCTTTAAATTTATATGCGACATATTCTGTGCCTCAGAAAACAATATTATTAAAATGATTTTCCAAAGTTCTGTTCTATTTCTACATTCACTATTGTGCATTACCTCTCAGGCTCTTTAGACTTTCAAGTATCCAAACTTCCAGCATTTTCTTCCATTTGCAACACTGGGACTTGTAACTTTAAATGGTGTGGATCTGTGGATCCAGAAGTGTAGGAGAGAGGCACTGCAAGAAAATAAAAAGAGCTCCTCAAGGAGAAGCTGTTGGATCCTTGCGGATGAATAAATACAAGCACTTTTGTACATCTTTTGCACAGTGTGGCTAACAACCTACAAGTGCAGTGTGATTTTCTGAATTAGGCTCCATTTCACACTCCCCTTTCTGCCTGTCATGCAGGTGTCAGCTTCCAGTAGGGGCTGCTTGCTCACAACTTGCTGTAGAGTTGGGAGTCCTTGCACTTGGTCTTATGGAAAGAACTATAGCACCCTCCCCAATCTAGGGCATTCACTAATTCCTTCTACACCCTGAAAGCACTGAGCCCACCTACTCTGTTTTGGCTGGAAAGAGTGCCTCTATCTGCCAGCTCTACCGGAGAAGGAAGAAGCTCTGTCTCTGTCTCTCTGGATCTCCTCTTTTATCCGGTGCTTATGGAGGGAAAAAACAAAAACAAAAACAACAAAAACTGCCACTGCTTAGCACAACGTATTTACTAATTGTGTTTTCTAGCAAATTGTATTTTTCCAGCTGCTAATTGTGTATTTGCTTCCATTCAAGTAGTTTTCCAAACTAAGCAGGATATAGGAATGTACAGAATAGAGATTGCAAATTTTAGTGCAGCCCTCCTTGTTTTACCTTTGGGTACAAAAAGCTAAACCAACCAACCAACCAAAGGCATGGTATATCCGTTCTGTACAGAGCATGCTAGAATGAAGGCAAGTCCCAGGGCTTGGGGAATTTTTCTGTTTATAAGCAAACTTCTTACATTTGCACTTTTTTTTTTTTTTCTTAAACTCTTGCTGAGACCAAAGAACTTCAGTGTGTTGCAGCGTTACCTACATGTGCTGATTTTGATATGGCTCTGATGACATCCTGATACAGTCATTAGATTGAATTTCAGTGCCTTAATTAGCATGATGAATCCATACTGGCAGGACAGCTGCCATATAGAAGACAAAAGTGTAGTGAGAATCAAAGGCCAGGAAGCTAAAATGAGATAAACTCAAGCCAGAAAGAGGTAACCAGTTTTAAGGAGAATTCCTAAAGCTGTTTAGCATTGCATAAATTATTTTCATTCACTGGGATGAATTAAGATGAAATATCTTCCTAAGATGTCTGCCATGCCTCAAAGAAAAGCAGTGGGCTCAAACAGTGAGATTTTTTGGACAATGACATACGGATGTCACAGGTGGGCAGTTGCTGCTTCTGCTTTTAAAAATTTCTGAATGCTCAGCAATGTGCAGTTCATGTACATGCACTGTTTTTGTTTCAGAGGGAAACACCCAAGACCAAAACCAGCCTTGAAGCCTTTAAAGAACATTTTCAGATCTTTTCACAGAGTTCCTCCTCAACAAGAAGCAGAAGAGTGTGTTGTGTGAATACATATGCAGAGGATATGCAACGCTCACATTTGTTTGTTTGACACTTCAGTGCTGTAGCAGTACTAAACCGTGATCATTGTTAGTAATTAATGGGATTAGACATTTAAGTCATTGTTGTCACTGGTTTGGAAAACCAATACTTTATATTTTAATCTCTTTTTAATGTCAGAAGTGGGATTTTTATATTACACTAAAACAAAATGTATGAGTAGATTAAAGAAGTAAAAGGCATTAGCAAACAGCAATTAATTCATGTATTGTTGTTAGTAACAGCGGGGCAGTCTGTGATGTGCGTGTGTATATTCTACCTATTAACAGCCATGGAAACCCAAACATGCACAAGTCCTTAGACTGTAATACAAAACTGTTAACGTTCTCAGACTAGAACTGTGTAAACGTTTTTACTGCAGTGAATTTGTTCTATTTTAACCCAGAGTTCATCCATTTTTCAGTTCATCTCGAGACTATGCATTTATATGTGGAGTTAGAGCAGAACCTACCATGACTCTGAAGGAAGCTGCTGTCACTGTCAGTACCCTGCACCATGAGCAGAAGGCTGATGCTCAGAAAGACGGAAGATGAAAGTGTAACCACAGAGATCTGGAGAGACGTCCTCAGAAGGGTGGAAAACTGTGGCTAGTAATCAAGAGAATTTTGATTGAAAAGCACCTTATGTAATATCTTCCATACACTGATAAATGTTCAGCTGTAAAAGCTTTCCAGGAATGAATTCTCTCTAACAATATTTGTTCATTTTTACCTTAAAGAGCAAACCTCGATTATGCATCTGCCAAAGGAAAGGAGACCACTTAGTCCACTTATTAGTGGTTTTAGGATTTGATTAAAGACTTTAAAGGGAACTTGAAAGCTAAGTTGCTCTTGACATTTTGGTTTTCTCTGGACTTATATATATGTATACTCTTGGAAAGCCTTGACAATAGGAGATACTTTTCTCAGTCTTCCAATATGTGTCGGGAATCTGAGGGTGTTTTGAAGAGCCTTTAATTCACAACTAACAGCTGCAGCATGCATCTATGGCTATTTAGCATGCTAAACGAGAGTTTATTTTACCAGACAAAGCCTCTGAAGATTAGAGAATCTTTAGAAAACAATTGTCTCTGTTTTATATTTTGCCTTCCATCAACAAGCAGGAAGATATCTCACATCACACCTGGGCCTGAGCAGAACCAGGTCTGTGAAATCACACTGGAAAAGCATGCTTCCATCCTATAAGCTCATGTAACTGATAGGTGTAAGCCAGTCAGAGGAATGATGTGATTATAGGCCCTGTCTTTTCAGCTCCATCCTGAGCTTGTTACGTGAGCTCTCAAAATTCACTCTGTCCCATAGCAAGAAGGCTATTTGTCAGGTTGGACCTCATGGTGTGTGTGTGACCAAGCTCTGAGCACTGTGCTGGATCTGGCCTCTGACTACTTGGTAGATAATGCTCAGCGCGTCCAATGAGTTTTAAACACGTATCTGGGTTTCAGTATGCCTGAAACAAAAGCTCTTTGCTAACTACCACTTCTACTGATGGGATTTGACGAGTGGTGAAATGGTCTGGCTCAATGCAACATGGATGAGAAGTCTGGTAGCATCTCGGCTTTTCAACTCACTTGTTCACTGGGGCTGGAGTAGACCTGGTTGTCTACTGGCTTCCTGGGTCAGAAGGCCTTTGTTCAAGAAAAGGCTGACTTTGGGGAATATTAAGTTGTCTAGGAATCAGGAGAGATGAGAATGAGCCAAATGATTGCCTTTAAATTTTTTTTCCCCTCCCAATTAGAATCTGTTATTCTTTTTTTTTTTCTTCTTCTTCTTTCTTCTTTCCAGTGTGTTTTTGTTCTTAATGATAGAGCCAGGTGCCAACAGCAAATAATAATTTGCATAGCTTGTTATGGAGCTTGCTCGGCGTCACAGCTGTTACTGCAATTCTGGATCACTCTAGCTTATGCCAAGCTTGCTGGTTTGAAATCAGCACAGCATGAGGGTTGTATTGCTGATCGCTCTGTGGAACCTGTCCTAGAGAGTCTTAGGAAATGGCTTCTTCCCTTCTTCTCCTGGTGGTGGCTCTTCTATGCCTGATGCTTACAATGTCTCAGGAACCTTCTCTAGTAGAGAGTGGCCTGTGTTCAAGTGCAAGTGGCATGTAACGTTGCCTTCGCAGCTCAACCCTTGTCCATCCGCATCTGGCTCAGCAGCCTGAGTCGGATTTCCTGCACGCCGCCAGGAACGCTAGGCTGCTGTAATCAGTCCAGAAGGAGTCAGGCTGCACACTCTATTCTCATGTAGATTAAAAAGCTCAACAAGTCATCTTGAGATTAGCGCAGGAGTTCATGTGCAGTGTGACCTGCGTGATTGCTTCGTTACCTAGAGATGCTACGTGGTATTTCGTGGTCACCGTTCACAGACTGCAGTGGAGAAGCGGCTGCAGCTACTTAGCATTTCTTGTCTCTCTGAATAAATGTTGTCTACTTACTAAACTTGATGGCTTCTCATGCTTTTACATAAGGAAGGAGTAAAAGTTGTGTCAACACTGTTTAAAGAGAAATGTTACACGGTAACCTTTTGAATAGTGAGAAATTTCATGCAAAGCAAGAACATCTTGACAGGGCATAACTGCACATTTATTTAAAATGAAATGATCGTTTATTAACAAAACAATGTCTGCTGGTGCTAACCTCGTTCTGATTTTCTAAATTAACTCTTCTCTAAAACAGGCTCATTATCTAGGAAATGACTGCTTCTAGCAGAGTAAAGGAAATAGGCACAAGTAGTGGTAAGAATCTTATTGTTACGGCTGCTCCCAGCAGTGCTGCTACTATTAAGGTTCTGTCAGCATTGGCATGGGAAGACTTCTCTTCTGTGATTTTCGTTTTATTTTTACATGATTATAAAATTGGAGCTACTCAGGAAACTTGCACGTCAGATCTGTGGCTAGCAGTGTGTTTGCCTGGAGCAACTCTTGAACAATAACATGATGCTGCAAGAGCAGGCAGTCCTTCTTCTGTGCTCGTGTCAAGGCATGGATTTTGGACTACCAAGTTTTCCTCTTATGAAACAGGAGGTACTTATTATATACTAACTCTACTAATTTTCATTTCGGCCTGATCTCTGGCTGCCTTTCTCATTTTCCCCGGGCAAACTGGGATCCTCTTAGTGAACACAGTGCAGCTGTGGTGTAGGCAGGTCAGTGCAACGATGTCACCCTGCTGCTGTCACCTGCAGCTCACTGCTGCCAGCAATGGGCATCGGGATTCAGGCTGGATATTAGGAACAATTTATTCTCAGACAGAGTGATGAGGCTGCCCAGGGAGTGGTGGGGTCACTGGAGATGTTCAGGAGCTGTGGGGATGTGGCACTAGGGGATGCAGGTTAGTGGCATGGTGGGGGCGGGTTGGTGGTTGGACTTGGTGATCTTAGAGGTATTTTCCAACCTTAATGTTTCTATGATTCAGCTCTTTTGGGGAAGGTCAGTGCTGATTCCTACAGTTCTGAATGAGTGAAGTTTTCAAACTCATAAGCAGTTCATAAGACAAACAAAATTATGGCAAAAGTCTCAGTGCTTATTTATGCATGCAGTTCATCTGGAGTTAGTTACGATGTTCCCTCCTATATGAATTAAAATATTTACATATATTAAAGGCAGCGAAATGTTAGCTGTATGCTTAGAAACTGCAAGAGACCTCTTGGATTGCAGAGCTGCAGCGCCAGGAGATCCGTAAAAAGAGTGGCCCTGAGCCTGCTGCATGGACTTCAGTGATGTTTGTGAAGTGGTTGCTGGCTCCTCTCTGGCCAGCATGAAATCATTTGGGGGCCACTGTGCAGCACCCACTTGTTGATTGTCAGCTTCATCTGTGGAAAAAAGTCTTTGCAGTTGATATTCTAATGAAAGGTTTTGTAAAAGGGACCAAGGACTGATGTCTAGCATTAGGTGGGAAGGTTGGTGGCCCTGCATGTGGCAGGGGGGTTGGAGATTCATGATCCTTGAGGTCCCTTCCAACTCTGGCCATTCTGTGATTCTGTGATTCTGTCTGAAGGCTGGCCTACTCTCACAGCTACAAGTGAGCCCTCTAAGGAAGGGGTGAAGTGCATCCCTGCTGGCTGATGGCAGGGTGAGTAGCAACAGCCTCCAGGGGGAGGCATTTCTGAGTCTGTGCTCACGCTGTTTCTCACGGAGAACAGGAATTTTGTAGCTGGATTCATTCTAAGCAGA